>NC_053147.1:59634154-59934154 GCF_016808335.1 Panicum virgatum
AGCGCTCACGGCACACGACAAAGCTGCTTTGCCGTATGCATTTTCCAACACACGGAAAAATAAATGAATAGTAAATAAAAAAGAAATCCTTCCAAAAAATAATAATGGTCCAAACATGGCATAATAATAGTAAATCATGGATGAGTCGAAAATCTGACTGAACGTAGAGAAATAAACAATACAGGTACTGATTGCACTGCCTCAGCTTATTGATTGAAATCCTTTTTGATTAGTTTCTAACTCCATCTCTGATTGCTTTGAGATCCAATTATATATGTAAAATACAAACACTCCATCACGAGGCTCAGTACAAGTGTCATCCAATATTCATTGTACTCACATTCTTACATTGTAAACAAAATGTAATTAGAATTATGTTTCAACAAAGTATCGATGCCACAAGCCTACAACAATGTGCATCAGCTGTAAATGCTCCAATAACTGCCTTCCTCTTAATGAAAAACGTGGCCAGCCACGGCCGCGAAAAAAAGATGATCCAATAACTGCAAATAATGTGAATGAGCTACTCCCTATAAATAGTTGGACCTACAATGCGGGAGGAGGTTTATAATTTTTATGAGATAATCTACTGATAGGTGGAGAGAGTGTGTGCAAGAGCCACACAAAATCCAGAGAGAGTGTGTGTGAGAGAGAGCAATGCACAGTGTAAAACAATATAATGAGAATTATCTTTGGACAAACTTACCATGGGAGTACGGGACAACAGTAATAACTATTTTTTTATATAGTGAGACGACGACCCACGATAGAATTTGTGGGGAGAGTGGGCGCAAGAGCCACACACACAATCCAGATAAAGGGGGTTTATAATTTTTTACAATCTACCATATATAGTGAGGACGACCGACTGATAGAATTGGTGGAGAGAGAGTGCGCAAGAGCCACATAAAAGCCAGAGAGAGGGAGAGAGGAAGATAGTCTCGGCACTTAAGCTGGATCAGTCTCGTTCGACACGACGAACAAAATCAAGCCTCCAGGGATGATCTGCGCTCGAACAGCCTCACAACATGTCAACATGGATTCGCATAAAAAAAACATTTCTATATTATTTCAAATCAAAACCATAGATCTCTTTCCCTCAGGTTAGATATTTTCCTTCCTTCTTTCTCATGAGAAGCATGCATGAAGCGCCCTACTGGTCCTATCTCTTAATTGATTACTACTTCCGATCCGTTTGTTTATATGCATTCCGAGAGCAACTTTAGTGTTAATTGGCCTACATTTCCAAGTACCAGCATCAGATAAATAAAACCAGAGGTATACATGGCATGATAATCACTAATCAGTGATATGAAAATCCTATCCCATTTGAGCTGGGAGGGTCGAGAATCAGATGATTACCAGAATGTTTGAAGTTAATGCCCTTTGATCAAAGAACTGAAACAAAGATGCAAAACAGCTTTTCTTTGGCCACGACTCTCGGAAGACCCTTCTTTCATAAATTAAGACGCAGCTCGGAAGTCATGACGAGCCCATTTAATTTATTGATGGAACAACTGGGCTGGCTATTTTTTTTGAGCAATCCTGGGCTGGCTATAAATATGCAGTTCAGTCCGACCAGGCACACTGAAGCTCAAGATCGAAAGTTAAACAGAAACAGCAGCTAGCCATGCATAGATCGAGTTAAACACGCGCATAGTTCCATATGAATGATGGGTGTGATATTCTTCCACTGTAAAATAGAAATGCGAGGCGTCGGGATAGAAAGCAAGCCAACTTTTTTTGCTTATCTGCTGCGGGCTCCGGCTGACCGCCTTGCCCCGCGCCGGAGCATCTCGGAGGAGCTCAACCACGCGCTGTCCTCACTGGCCTCCACCCGAGCCGCGACGCCGCACCTGCGCAGGGCCTCACCTTCTTCCCGGCCGAGCTCCGCTTGTCCTGCGTCGGAGGCCGAGGTTCACCTCCCCGCTCCGGTGACTGCCCACAGCCACCTTCGCGCCGGCGTCCGCGGCCTGCCTCTCCTGTACCAGGAGCTCCCACGTACGGCCTACGGGAGACACTGGCGACGAAGCCTACACCGGACGACCAAGCTACGGGCGCCAGCGGCAGAAAAGCTCCGGGCGACGCTGGTGTGTTCCGACTGGTGGTGAAGCCTGCATAGAGCGGCTGAGCTTCAGCGGACGCCAGGAGCGGGAGAGCCCCGCACAATGAAGCTGAGTTCCGGCCAAGCTCGCGGTTCATCCTGTTGGGGGACGGAGCAGAGAGAGAAGGCGCACATGGTGTGGGCACGGCAGGCTCTTGGCAAGCAGTGTGACCGCCGGCGGGGCCCAGGGAGCTGGAGCTGGGGGCGAAGACCATATCGATAATTAGTAAATATAATTTTCTATTTAGAATAATTAAGCCTTTAGAAACCAAACACCATGGTTATTTATATTACATAATATTATTTTTTACTTAATAAACCTTTGAAATCCCATCGTAATAAGCCTGCTTTGAAAGCCCATCACATATAAGTAATTTTTTATTACACTATTATTACACTATTATTATGTTTTATAAGCTATACATATACTGCAAAAAAGTTTTATTACTCGTACTATATATTGTAATATTAATACTAAAAATTAGTTCAACGACCATTCTTGCTTGCCCAAGAGCCCTTAAAATTATAGAGCCGGCTCTAGCTAGATGTGGTTCCCACTCCGTGCGGAAAGATGCTTAGCGGCTCTCGCCAGACACGGCGGCAGCCATTTCTTTGATCTCTTCCCTTCCACGTGGGATGAAAATTGACCTGCTCTCTTGTCGAAAAGCGGTTAACGGTCCATTGCAGCTGCCCTTAGCTTATGAATCTTTAAGGGGCAGAAGGCTCAGATTAGATTAGATGCAATTAGTTGTTATTACTCTGTCCATCCCCTATACCCTTTTATGTGGTTCTAAATAAAGGATCATGTACCGTCCGTGATGAGGACTGCACTGCGCGCTCGCAACACAGCAGCTTCGCCCGGCTAGAAACAGCCATGCAATGTACTCATAACCCAACAGCAACTTCGCCCGGAAACAGCCTTACGAGACTTGTTTTGTGGACGCATTGAATGCGATGACCGACCTTGTGTTGAGACCCCAACCGGGCGCACCCCCGGTTTTGAGACCCCAACCGGACGCACCCCCGGTTTTGAGACCCCAACTGGCAAACTTGCTTCCGTCCGGTTTTGAAGCCCAAACCGGTAAACCTACCATCTCCGATGTCAACGCGTGTCCAAACTCCCACCAAGGGCCATGACACCTTCAAGATCTTTCACACTCCCGCCATACGGGCAGCCTACTTGAACTCGCCATCGCCTCCCTCCCTGACTTGGCCGACGCCGTATTCATCGCGTCCATGTACTCTTGCTCTTCCGTGCACCACGTAGACCGCCCATGACTCTGCCCGAACTCCTCGAGTCCCTCAGTTCAAGCCTACTCGCGTTCACCCTTCACCGCCCTTGGTCCATCAGCATGAACCTTTCGCTTGACTTTCACCATGTGTCGTTGACTACCACGTCGTATCCTACACCTACACATCACGAGCCAAGAGATACATCATCCACTCAACGTTGTCAATCACTCATCATACAAGGGTGACCAAATCCTCACATATGAAATCCCGTAGGCAGTGATGAACCTGTGCCCATGGAAATAACCATTTGTTAATGAAAAAAGTTGCAGGGAATGTTCAAACCGTCTATACAAATTATTTTGTAGTAGTGTACCACATGCACCGACATGCATGTTTTTGAGATTTTTTCCACTCTTGAATTCATCTACATTGCAGTTGATGTTGGCCCCTATATATCTGTGTTCCACCTTCGAAATGAGTATCTATGCTCCAGCTTCGAAACGAGAGAGAGGGATGCATAAACCACGCAGAATATTTGTTTGCTTTCATAGGGGTGGGAGGTCTCGAGAATCAAAGGACATCGATGTCGCAAACAAAACATAAAGCTCCAAATGCCGTCATGCTGTGTTGTCTAATATAAGCTCCAGCTACCACACCGATAGAGCCGCAATCTGTTATGTTCCCCGTGCCCTCAAAACTCCTTCAGTTGCTGCAGAGACACTTTGAAAAGGGGGGATATTCATCTGTTTCTCTCCTTATTATTTGACGGCTCGGATTAATACTGAAGAGCGAGTCCAGTTCAACATACAGGAAAACCAACCAAGAAGGAAACAGGTAGAGATCCCTACAATCTCATTTCTGAACTAAGAATAGCAAACAGCGGGGGTACAGTTTTCCATTTGATATTACTGGCGGCAGCGACAGAGAAACACGCTGCAACAGAGAATTAAGCAGTTCTGAATCAGGTCTTGCCGCATGGGTGAAATAAAATGAACAGATAAAAGAAGATAAGGAATCAATTCTGACCACTGGATGATTCTGTTCTCCTCCGTTGATCCTTAAAAAAAGGAATAAATTGTGAATAGTTCATGCAACAGATTAATTTTGAATAAAACACTTTGTAACTTTGCACATGATTGCTACATGCAGCGCAGTTTCACAAAGTATTTGTTTAGATATCATTATATGAATGGCAGCAGGCCTTACTCATGGTCATGGTCTCATACTACTATAGTTAAAGCAAGCAGATAGCGCCCTGCAGGAACTAGCTAGTCTCTCTTGCTACATAAGAATACACTAATCAAAAGAAACACTGCATCAGTAATAGAATCAGGACCCCCAGATAAAAATCCACTACTAAATTTATATGGTTTATTGGTTTTAGATGTGGTACATGTATATGAGTCACCTTTGAAGGAGCTAGGGAGACATAGACTAAGAATAATGTGACATTATTCGGTCATTTTTGTTCCGATGATGTCATCAAATCTATTGTAATACGTAAATACACTATCCAATTATTTCGATTTACAGATGGAGTCACATATGAGGAACTTATATAATGCACTGAATGAGGTTCAAAATTTGCTTATATATATGGTTAGGATATGAGTCACTTACACAAGTGTGAGAGAGGGCTGGTACATTGCGACGAAGCTTAATTTCCATTGGGCTGGGAGTGGGAGGTTCCGAGAATCAATGGAGCGCTGATGTGGCGGCCTAAACCTCCAGGTTCAAATTTGACTTGTTGGCTTTCCTCCAGCGGCCTTGTTGACAGAGCTGCCAATGACAATCTGCTGCAAATCATGCAAACTACTGAGGCTGGCTAGCACCGATGTCCACAAAAGGGACGATGTAGTAGCAGTACCAGCACGTCCACCTGATCTTTGTATCTCAAAAGCATGATCCAGCACTTGCTTCTAGTAGCACACCATTCTGGACAACTGTGCTTAATTGTTGAGGGATCGAAACTGGCGACCAGAGGGGGGGTGAATGGGAGCCGATCAAAATTTCTCTCGAAATCGATCCGTCGGCCTATATCCCAAAAGTCACCACAAGCCCTCGAATCTAGGGCGAGAGAGTAGCTATGGACCAGCTATCTCCTTGCGAAAAGCCCTAGGAAGCTACGCGGAAGCAAAAGAGTCAATACGATGCAAATCGCAGAACTCGACTGCCTGGACCGGTCTGACCGGTCTTGGCTGTTGGATTTGTTAGTTTGACCTCGGTCAACCCTTAACCAACGCAATCAGAGGGGATATCTATTCCCTAAATCTCGGACTCGGGAAACAAATCCCGAGTCCAGTTTTGCCGTGATCGGGAGGCAAAACCCTAAGCCCATTGGGCTCGGCCCCGGGCCTACAGCGTGACTATAAATAGAGGGTCAATCCCATGGGTTTGATCCATCCCAAAAACTCTCGTGATTCTCACGCCATCCACCCTAACCGATCGCTAAGCACGCTGGAAGGCTCGGAAGCACGAGCACCACCTCCAGGGCAGTGCCGCTGGTGCCCTGAAGGACGCCGCTACACCGAGAAATCCCTCAAGGAGCGCATGCGCTTCATCCCCGACGCCGTCAACACCGTCGACGTCGTCACGTCTACACCAACCTCCAGCACCGTCATGGACACCACTACTGCTGGTATAAGACCAAATCTAATCTATTTCGCATTAGTTAATGTACTAGAGATGATCTTCTTTGGATTAGTGATTCTGGTTAAGTCAGTGCTAAGTTTTGTTAGATTCATTAACTAACATTGGCAGCCTGAACATGACTTGACTGGTCTGACCGGTCTTGCCGTACGGTCTGACCGGTGGCACCCAGAAAAGCCCGTGAACAAGACTTCAAAAGAAGAATCTCGAGCAAACGGAGTCCAAATCTGGCGAAACTTGGAGGACACCTCTACAACTAACCTGCGAACATATCCCCAAGAGATCTTTCCCAAACGATCAAAGAAACTTGAGAATTTAAGGGAAGATCAAGAAGGATTGGGGTTTTCTCAAGAACTCAAAAACTTCAATTCGTAGGAACTCGTGATTCCAGAGGGTTTGGCACGAGGCTAGGGGTACGGGAATCACTACAAAGAGCTCTACGAACCGTCGCGAACATGTGCACCAAAAACGAAACGAAAATCCATCACAAAAGAGCACAAGAGGGACAGGATTGGAGTGATTCAAAAGCCCAGAGGGCACAAGGAGGATAGGGCCCCCTTTCCCAATCAAAACCAATACAAAGTCTCACAAATCCATAAGCAAATCCTATTCTAAAGAGAAGAACGGGGAGAGAGACACAGGGGCGGCGGCCTGGGAGGAACAGAACAATCCACGGACAAGATACAAAAGCCGCACTAACCTAATACAAGTGAAGGGGTATTTATACCCGCGTAGACCGGTCAGACCAGTTCCATGGACCGGTCAGACCGGTTGGTTAGACCGGTCAGACCGGTGCCAGGGACCGGTCGGACCGGTTGGTCTGCAGAATCCCCCTGTACACGATCTCATCTGATGGCTGAGGTTCTTTCTTCGGAACGAAGTCTTCTCCACGATGCCGCCATCTTGATGAAGATCTGGTCCACGGTTTTGGAAGGTCCGTGAAACCCGGGTAGATGGCCGGTTTTGAGAAAACCGCCAAAACTCCACACGCGGGAAGATTCCCGCCTCCACGCCGTGGCCCTAGACGCTGTTCCCGCCTCGGCCTTGTGACGGCCCTAGATGCCGCTCGACGCCCGTCACCTCCTCGCCCGCAGCGAGGCCCTAGACGCCTTCGATGCCCGTCGCCTCCGTCAGTCCCGAGACCGACGCCCGTGCCTCCACGACTTGGCGTCTTCAACCGCCGTCCGCCTCCTTGGTTTTGTGGTGCAAACGAAGAAACCCGCCTTCCGTCGCCGCTTGCGCCCTCGATCTAGGAGTGGACGCCACAGCTACCGCTCGGCCCGAGCTCCGGTACCTGCTGCACTTCACCGCCGTCCACCGCACGGTCCATCGGCCATAGCACCTCCACGGCAGCTCTCCGTCGACACTTGACGCCCGTGTACCTGCAACCAAAGACCAAGTACACGGCGCAATCTCCACAGAGTCGCGACTACACCACGGTTATTCCACTCCACGTGTTGACCACCTGTCAACACCTAACGCTCCACACGGGCACTGAAGAAGGAAACACAAGAACATAAACAAAACGCATACACAGCAGTTAGCCTGACACAAACACAAGCCAAAATCAAGCTAACACGCCAAAACCTCCAAGTCATCACGACAATCACTCATCACAATATATGAGGTCAAGGTACTTGTCAACTTGACCTCTCAATCTCCCCCTTGATGAGTGCTTTGTCGAAAAGATGACATGAAAGCAAGAACAACCCAAGCGAGTGCCCAAAAGCCAGATAAAAGCCAAGAACAAGGCCACTCGACATGAGCAAGGATCTAGAAGACTCCACAGAAAGACTGCTTGGCTCCCAAAGAAAAGGATCACAGCTCAACGCCGCCAAGGAGTCAAAGGACATCTTCGAAAGACCCAAGAAGCAAAACACTCAAACCAATTTCGACAAGCGTTGTCAATCACTCATCACCAAGCAAACCAAGGTATTTATTGACATGGTTTGGAACATTTCTCCCCCTTGATGAGTGATTTGACACGAATCAAGCACAAAGAAATGGTTTGAAGTGCAAAAACCCAAAAATCTCATCCAAATGATCAAAAGCCAAAGAAAAGTCAAGAAGGATCACACGGAATGAGACAAACCAAAGCCAAAAATCGGTCCCCAAAGACATGGGCAACGGCTCTACGCAACCGATCAACAAAGCATGACCCCTCAAGAAAGAGGCAGGGCTCAACACAGTCATGCAATGGCAAAGCACTAGTTCCTCCAGAAAGAGGCAAAGGCTCAACACAACCGATGCGAGAGCATGCAAAAGCTCAAACTCCCCAAAAATGCATAACCTCTCACAATATGCACAACTCCCCATGAGTGCAGCACTCAATCTGTCAACTCCCCCTGGATAAATGCTCAACCTGAATGCCTACTCCCCCTCAAAGCATGCTATGCAATTAATGCTGTGCAGATGGTGTACGTGAAACATTCAGGCATACAAAGATATGATCATCGAGTGACAGGCATGTGTGCTTCATAAACAGGAACTGAATCTAGCTCAACAGGATATATCAATCAAGTCTAGAGCTAGCAAGTTCAGTTCAGCAAAATATAAAAGCATCACCCATGATCTAGCAACAGCAAGTAGGAGAAAGAAAGCAGTGCTAGTCAAACTCATACAAGGTGATCCAAAGCAGCCATTATATTTTATCACGAATTAATTCTGCATATCAAAACTTATCAAGCAAGTGATTTTGCCAGGGGTTGAAAGCTTGTCATGCTTTACTTAGCAACGAGGCCAAGCCTATGCCAAAGGCAGTCAGAAGCTTAAGGCACTCGCTTCAGTCATGCACAGCCTTGCCCGGGTTCTCACTAGTGCTATGTGAGCCATCCCGAAAGCTCGATCAGTGCGACAAGCAATCCCACCTGGATCCTTTCATTCCATTTCAGACATATTTTGAACAAATTTAACAATTTTAGCTCATGTCAAAGAATACAAGCCACACTAACATGAATGAGATAGCAAAGCACATCAATACATCCTATCATGCTACTAGCCAAGACAGGGTGACCATGCTTTCAGATTTTCAAATCAAAAAGCTTAACTCAGATGATATGACATATACTGTGGAGCAAGCTATACAAGATCAAGTCTAAGAAACTACACTAGCAAGCACTAGAAGATCATAACAGTGTATACAAGAATGCCAGTGCAGTGAAGCAATGCAAAATGCAAACATGTACAATGCATATGCACAATGCAACTAACCAAGCTAAAACTAAGAGAAAGACAAAGACAAGCCAAAAGCTAAGCAAATGAAGCACTCAGCAAATACATAGGCTCAAAGACACACAGGACTAGACCAAAATGGATCCAACCGAGTACCATGAAAAGGTAACAATCAGAAAACCACAAGTCTATCCTGGGAAGAAATCGTACAAGTCAAATACTTACATACCTCGATGAAGATCCCGCTGGACCTAGAGCATAGCAAGCTCGAGGTCACCTCCCCTGCGTCCTCAGCGGGTCCACCTCCTGTTCGATCAAATCCATGTAGTCGAAGTAGGAAGGGGATGGAGCCTACAGCCTGCGCAGTAACTCATGACCATCATCAGCACCTGAGGTAGAGCTCCCCCTCAACAGACTGGGACCTAGCACAAGACAAAGCTGGACACCAACAAGAAGAAGCCAAGTACCAAGAGAAAACAAGCTCAAGCATATGGTTAGGCATTAGTCAGGCTACACAAGCATAGAGATACCAATAGAAAATCTAGGTAGATACCAAGACAAAAGATACCCCTAGAACAATCCTAAGGCACTCAAACATAATGAACCACTGAAGCAAGACGATATGAAGGAGATACTTGAGCTAGCCACCAGAACTAAGGAGCAAAAGCTACACAAATAGAGAATGTACAAAGAACTCAAAGGACAAACTCAAATATACATAGGATACAAAAGCCACCATGGGCTATCCATCAGCCTTGGAGAACCATCAAGTCTTGATCAAACCTGCATAAGACCAAGATCCATGGAGCACTTGTTCTCCAAGCCACCAACCTGCATCACCAACGAGACATAGGGGGAGCAAACGTCTCGACACTGGGGTTAGCAAAGTGAGAAGCAAACCACTGACGAGCCATTTGCTCTACAGAAGGGTAAGAAAAGTCAGGCAAAGCGTATCCCCTGTCCCGTCTACCGCGAGGCTGACGAACACCACCACGAGGAAGGCGTGGTGCATCGTAACCTCCTCAAAAGCCTCGGTCCCGTGGTCCATAGCCGTACTGAAAACGACCAGGAGCACGACCAGCAAAGCGACCACCCGCTGGAGCACGGTAAGCACCACCGTCTCCCTGACCTCCACCTACACGGTGCGCCCTAGCATCTTGCCTATCACCACGCCGAGGAGGACAATGCACCCGAGCAGAGTATATGTCCGCGTCCCGTCTCTCCTGCTCAC
The DNA here is from genome assembly GCF_016808335.1 of Panicum virgatum. NCBI lineage: Eukaryota > Viridiplantae > Streptophyta > Magnoliopsida > Poales > Poaceae > Panicum > Panicum virgatum. The sequence goes on from NC_053147.1 coordinate 59,644,543, forward strand.
GCCTCACAGCTCGCTTCCTTCTGAAGCAAAACTCCTCCAGGTGACCTTCTCTGTCACAGAACTCGCAGTGGTACCTCACCTCTCTCTTGGGAGGTGGAGGCCTAGCCTGCGGATGGGGAGGAGTAGCCCTATTCTTCTGGGCAACCTGAGCTACAGTAGCAGAGAGCGTGTCGAGGGGATTCCTCAACTCATTGGGCTTTATAACCCAAACCTGCTTCTGTGGAGGTGCTTTTTGTGGTTCTTTCAGTACACCATCCATGGGGTCAACAAGCGAAGGCTGCGTGCTCGTACTAGCAGTGTTTCCAGCAGCCTTGCCGATCTTACCATACAACTTGTCAAAGTCTGACTTCGTGTATGTGTAACCGACCCCAAACCCATCACCACGCTTAAACTGTTTGATCATCATGCCCTACTGCGGCTCACTAGCAGAAACCCAACTAAGAATCGCCCTAAGATAGGTATTCTTATTCTCTAGGTTGGCTTTCTCTACCGCAAGACTATCCAGATCAGCAATCAAACTAGGGCAAACAGAGCAGTCAATAGGTGGGCTAGACTCCACAACCTTAGTTTTCCCTAAAGACTTAACCAAGGCATTCTTCTCATCTAGCTCCGACCTTAGCGTGGGACAAAGCTTACAAGCACCACGCAAAACTAGCCTAGACTTCATCTCCTCTAGCTTGCACACAACAGTAGCAAACTTAGACTGCAACGAAGCTAGATCGGATTTAAAGATAGGACACTCATCACATTCAAGCACATCGCTAACAATTGGAGCGTCCTTAACCAGTTCTAGCTCATGCTTGGCCTTAGCGAGCTCATGAGACACGTCAGAAAGTGAAGTCTTAGCAACATCTAAGTTCGCAATGTTCTCAACATGCTTGGCACGGAGAGCAACAAGATCCTTCATGTGAGATATACAGCCAACGCACTCATCCTCACTAGATTTCTCCCTAGCACAAGCCAGCTCAGCCCTAAGGTTTCTACGCTCTCTAGCTGTTTCCTTAAGCAGCTTTTTCTTGTTGTCGAGAGCAGCGTACAACTCCCTAACCTCTGTATCTAGCAGGTCGATCGTGGAGTTTACCTCTGAATCACTCTCGGATCCAGGAGAAGAGTCGACGTGCGTCGGTGTAGCATGTCCACCTGAAGACGCACGAGCACCATCGGCTTCACCCGCCATGGTGCAGAAGCCCTTGCACCGACCGGCCGCCAAGCAAAGGCCGATGAAGCCGGTGGCTTGTCCCGCTTCTTCTTCTTCTTGTCGTCGTCGTTGGAAGTCGGTGAAGAAGAGCGATCGGTGTCGGAGCTCTTGTCGAGGTCGCTGAGCTGCGCCAGAAAGGCCTTCTCCCGCTTCTTGCCCTTGTACTGGGAGCGCTTCTTGAGCGACTCCTTGTCGAAGCGTCCTCCCCAGTCACGACTGCGGTGCTTGTGGCACCGACGCTCCTTGTTGGAGCCTCCCTCATCGCGGTCGCGGTAGTAGTCGAAGTGGTTGTTCTGGCCTCCGCCGGACTTCTTGGGGCAATCGGCGATGAAGTGGTTCAGATCACCGCAGTTGTAGAACCCGGGGTTCTTCCTCTGCCTGTTGCGGTAGACGCGCTGGAACTTGCTGATGAGGAGGCACAAGTCGTCGTCGCCCAGCGTCTCTAGCTGCTCATCTGTAACAAAAGGCAAAGAGGCAAGAGAAAAGCCAAGAGTAGAGTTAGCGTTAGAGCTCGATCCACCTGGGCCAGTCACAAGAGCGATGCTCTTGGAAGGAGGGGCACCATTGAGCTTGGCTCGTGTCTGGTTATTCACCTCCGTGGCCTTGAGCTTGCTGAAAAGCTCGTTCACGGCAAGAGTCTCATAGCCAGCAGACTCAATGATCGTGTTCACCTTGAGATCCCACACAGAGCGGTCAAGTGCGTAGAGTAACTTGAGGGCCTTCTCGTGCTCTGTGTACTCAAGGGCATCTGCAGATCTGTTCGCATTGACTTTGTTCACAATCGATTGAAACCGACTGAACATATCACCAATGCTCTCACCCGGCCCCTGTGTGAAGTTCTCGTATTCACGCCGGTGAGTCTCGAACAGTCTGGCCTTCACCTGAGGTGTGCCCTCGTGGTAGTTCTCAAGGCACGTCCAAACTTTGTGGGCTTCCTGAAAACCCTGGACGCGTGAGAACTCCACATGAGAAATGCCAGCAAACAAGGCATTGATAGCCTTGGCGTTAGCCTCGTGCTCAGACACCTGAAGAGGAGAGGTCCGAACGGCAAGCACCTCGTACGCCTGGTTCTTGGTAATATCCCAGACCTCGGCTCCCATGCTCTGCAAGAAGGCTCTCATGCGAACCTTCCAGTAGGCATAGTCCTCGCCGGAAAATACCGGGATCTTCCCAACACTCGCCATGGTCGCCAAGTAGTTTTCGAACCGGTTAAGGTACTGAAAACCTCAACCAAACTCTGATACCAATTGAGGGACCGAAACTGGCGACCAGACGGGGGTGAATGGGAGTCGATCAAAATTTCTCTCAAATCAAAACCAATACAAAGTCTCACAAATCCAGAAGCAAATCCTATTCTAAAGAGAAGAACGGGGAGAGAGACACAGGGGCGGCGGCCTGGGAGGAACAGAACAATCCACAGACAAGATACAAAAGCCGCACTAACCTAATACAAGTGAAGGGGTTTTTATACCCGTGGAGACCGGTCAGACCGGTGCCAGGGACCGGTCAGACCGGTTGGTCTGCAGAATACCCCTGTACACGATCTCATCTGACGGCTGAGATTCTTTCTTCGGAACGAAGACTTCTCCACGATGCCGCCATCTTGATGAAGATCTGGTCCACGGTTTTGGAAGGTCCGTGAAACCCGGGTAGATAGCCGGTTTTGAGAAAACCGCCAAAACTCCACGCTCGGGAAGATTCCCGCCTCCACGCCGTGGCCCTAGACGTCGTTCTCGCCTCGTCCTTCTGACGGCCCTAGACGCCGCCTGACGCCCATCACCTCCTCGCCCGCAGCGAGGCCCTAGACGCCGTCGACGCCCGTCGCCTCTGTCAGTCCCGAGACCGACACCCGTGCCTCCACGACTTGGCGTCTTCATCCGCCGTCCCCCTCCTTGGTTTTGTGGCGCAAACCAAGAAACCCGCCTTCCATCGCCGCTTGCGCCCTCGATCCAGGAGTGGATGCCACAGCTGCCGCCCGGCTCGAGCTCCGGTCCCGGCTGCCCTTCACCGCCGTCCACCGCACGGTCCATCGGCCACAACACCTCCACGGCAGCTCTCCGTCGACACTTGACGCCCGTGTACCTGCAACCAAAGACCAATCACACAGCGCAATCTCCATAGAGTTGCGACTACACCACGGTTAGTCCACTCCACGTGTTGACCACCTGTCAACACCTAACGCTCCACACGGGCACTGAAGAAGGAAACACAAGAACATAAACAAACCGCATACACAGCGGTTAGCCTAACACAAACACAAGCCAAAATCAAGCTAACACGCCAAAACCACCAAGTCATCACGACAATCACTCATCACAATATATGAGGTCAAGGTACTTGTCAACTTGACCTCTCAATTGTGACCTGCAATTGGTGCAAAAATTGGGTGAGATGATTGGGCTTAAGTGCAGGAGTAATTGTAAGGAATCGGGTGCTCATAGCCTAAGAAGGGGAGGAGGTGAATTAGGCAAACTAAAAACCTTAACCTCAAACTCCAGCTATTTGCACTTAAATTAAACTAAGACATAGTATCTAGATGTACAACTAGTGTGAAAATATCACACCCGATTTTAAGAACAAAACTGAATGTATAACTATATGTATGCCAGGATCAAGTTTCATACATATAGTGACTTCATCAGTAAATAATCAGTAACAGTATCACGAAAAGAGATTTACAACAGTTAATAGACTATCAGAGTTAAACAGATTATTCTGGAAACGGAGGCTCCAAACTTCACAGGCAATCGACTCGGGGTTGCGTACGCCTGGGACCCAGCAACACCTTCTTCTGCTGAGCAGCAGTAAGCAAGGGTAAGTACACTTATGGTTGGTACTCAGCAAGGCCACAAGAAATAATCAAAATGTGATTTAAATCTATCTTTAAGTTAAATTAATCATGTGAGGGTCCAGGCCACTCTTGACCGTGAGCCCGGCGGATATATTAGTTTTAAACACTCTGCAGAGGTTGTACACTTTACCCACAAGCCGCGTAAAAAGTTTAGAAGAACTTTGGACCCAACCATGATATGCTAGCTAGGCACAATACCACACTTCCGAGGTGTGGTTGTATAGGGACGCTACGAGGCCTTTACAAAGATTCCCTAGTAAGAAGTAGTCCGCTAAGGTTTCCGTAGCAGTAGTAGAGCATAAGCCTCCCTAATGGTCAGCACCTTAGCAAAGGCTACTACCCCAAGAGGACCGGATTATACCCCGTCTACCGCCGCCCCTCTTGCCCTTTCGGTAAGACCGCTTCAAACTAGAGTCTCTAATTAATTAGCCAAGACCAGAGCCATATGGTATTGTGGTTGTACGGTTTTCCTGTGTGGTTCTCCATGTTCCAATTAACACAAGGTATTCTTGTAATAAAGCATAGGTAGAAGTATGGTTAGGGCCACTTGTCTTTCTCCAACGTAAAGCTACTCTTACAGCTCTTGCTCGTTTGGAAATCTTGATCTTCAAGCTTCAAACAACGATCCTTCTTCTACTCGAAGCAATCATCGAGCACAACCATACAAAAGCAAACAACAAGTACAACTAAGAACAATACACCAGAACAAAAGAAAGACTTTAAAAGAGCGTACTAAAGGATAGGGATCAATTCTAAGTATCACGTGAACGCAAGAAACGCTAAGAACGGAACTAAGGTTGAAAAGCCACAGCTATCGAAAGATTTGAATTATAAAAGAAAACAGAAGAACTATAAGCTTTATTTATTTTATTTAGAAACTGCATGTAAAGGATATTTAAAAGAAATTATTCCTTGTTGCAATTAACTCATATTATAATTGCATTTATAAAAAAAACATAGTAGAACTTAGTCCAAGTTTTATATATGGTTATCTATGTACAAATTATTCTAATTAACAATTGATTTTAAAAGAAACTCGTGAGAGCGTCTAAACGCATAACTTTATAACTCGTGTTGAACTAAATAAATTATTTTAAAACACATTTAAGTTGGCATTAAGCATATTAACATCAATTATGAAAACCGAGGTAAACATCTAATTAACTTTTAATTAGAAAAGCTGGATGAGAGGATATTAATCATATTAAATCTATATTTAATTTAGAAACAAGAACTACGGCACAACAACGTCGCTCGACAATAGCTTACGCCAAGAGAAAACTAATGCAACAAGAACGGGTTGAAACAGATCTAAAATGTGAGAACTATGAAAGAAACAAGGCTACACGGATCTATACGCGATTAACTATAGATTTCAGGGGCTAGCAGAGAAGTTTTGCAAGACATGATAAACAGTACTCGCAAAACAGGCAAAACTTAGGGTTAGATCTGCAAAAAGGACATGGCTTGGGCTGGATTGAAAAGATGTAAGTTTTCAAGGGGTTTTCTGCAGATTTAGCAAGATACAACAGAAAATAGAATTATTCCATCTTTTACCAGCGACTTGACTGCAAGACATCAGCCTCCTCCATTGTTGACGAACCGAAGGTCCCTGTTGGCCAAAATTGCAGCAATTTAGGCCATGGGAGAGCGGGGAAGATGGGGATTAGAGAGGGAAGGTCGAGAACGTTATGTTTTGCCGCTTACCCATGGTGGGGAGGCACCGTGGTGGCTGGAATCGACGACCCAAGGACCAGCAGCTACTCGCATTCAGAAACAGGCAACTTCCAGTGGCGCTCAGGAGAAGGGGCGATGCAGCAGGTGGACGCCGCTGCTGCAGGCGCCCAGGGCGCACGGCGTGCGGCAGAAGGGGGCACAAACAGCGGAGGTCGCGCGGCGCACGGTGCAGGGGCGCAGGCCGAGGCTCAGGGGCGGTGGCACTCTGCTCCTGACGAGCAGGCGTGGGTGGCAGCGTTGGCTGCTCAGGCGCAAGGCAAGCTGCAGGAGGGGAGGCAACCTGCTGGCGGGCGGTGCAAGAGCCGTGGATGCTCAGCAGGAGCGCAGGCAGCAGTGGGGGCGTAGAGAAATCTGGGCGCATGGCCCTTGTGCCTCACGAGAAGAACAGGGAGGGTGGCACTGCATCCTAGCGGCGCTGAGCAGGGGGCGAGGCGAGCAGCAGCCGCCAGCCAGCAGGAGGTGCAGGGACTCAGACATGCCCTTTTATAGAGCGAGTGAGGGAGAGGAGCGGACGGCAGGTGAGGAGACAGACGTGGAGCTCGTGATGTAGCCCGCCATCAAAGGACTTGATGCAGGGCTTTGATGGGGGAGAAGAAACGGAAGGAGGAGGAGATGGGGGAGTAATGATCGGCTCTTCAAGGCTTTGAAGAAGGCGGCTCAGTGAAGACTGAAGAGGGAGACGAGCGGGCAGCGCAGTCGACGGCCGGGTGTGCGTGCGGCCCAGGGGAGGTGAGGCGGCCATTAAGCCAGCAATTAGCATTGTTTTATTGTGGGAATTGAAGGCACAAAGAGCAGCTCAGAAATTGATTGCCCGGCCATAAAAGCTAGGAGAGGAACGGATGGTGTAAACATGAAAGAGAGAGCTAATAGCTGACGTGAAAGTTTGCATGCTGGCTTTATTAGCAAGATTGAGCTAGCTCGTCACAAAGAGAGAGAAACACTCCAAGGAAAAGAAAATGGTTGAATGGATTGATCCTTGAATAAAGAAGTTAAATGATTGCACGGAAAAGAAGGATAAATTAGTGGTCAGGAAATAGAAGGAGAACAACTTGGCTAGATATGGAAAAGATTTCGACCAGATAAAGGTCTAAGAATTGATTTAGAATTACAAGCAAGACTGGGGTTAAAAGAAAAGAACCTAATCGTATTTTAAAATTATTTTTCATCCAAAACATTATGCACTCAGCATGAATGCAAGACAAACAAGACAATATTATTTAATTAAAAAAATCAACCAATTATTTTCCTATACTAAATTTCATGTCAAGAAAATAAATGTTGAGAAAATTTTAAAATTATGAGAAAATTGTTGCTTTAATTTTCTTTCTAATCACATCCTGAAATTCAACAATTCCAGGGTGTGACAGAAAACTCTCATCCCAAAAGAGTTATGCAACCTATAGCCAATCTTACCAAGATACTAGTCTATGAAAATAAAAGCACGCAAGAATTGCAATGAGTAAATGCGTAAGCGTAAAGGAGGGATGAGAAAAAAACAAACTCTTTGACACGAGGATTTATCCCGTGGTTCGGTTAGCCACAAAATCACACCTACATCCACGTTGTTGAAGCACTCACAAAGAGTATTGTTTCTCGGCCACCAAGTCTCTTCCGTGAACACAATCACGTTCGCCTTGGCCCCGGGTTCCACTAAGGAGCTTCTCCACTAAGGATGGGGTCTCCACGTCCCCCGCACAAAAGAGTGTCAACACCGATACACACCAAGCCGGAGGGTCATTGACGTGCCGGCAAGCCACCAAGACTCCAAGGATGGCCGGCACACTGAGATATACTTTGGTTCACTCAAGAACCAGCTCACAAGGCACACAACCTTGCCTCTCACTCACTTAAAAGCTAACCTAGCACTACTTCTCTCAAATATGTGATAAGGACTAAGGATTTGAACACTTGAGCTATTGGACGGCTTGGCGGTATTCTTGGGTGTGGGTGTGATGCTTGGAGCTCCAGCAAACTTCAAATGACCGGGGAACCCATATATATAGCCCTCCAAGTTGAACTAGCCATTTAAAGCCCTTAATCCTTTTTCTGCGTAGGGCGTCGGATTATCCGACCAGGGGGCGTCGGATCATCCGATCTCTCTGAGCATTGGTGTATCCGTTGAGCTTCTGACAGCTGACGTAGAGGCCGTCGGATCTTCCGACGTATTGCTCCGACGGTGGTGTCGGATCATCCGGTGCTGAAGACTTCTTTCTTCTTCTGCTGAAATGCTGATGTCATTACTCCGATGCTTTAGTCTGACGCCCGTCGGATCATCCGATGCTGAAGGCTTTTTCTGTTGCGCTCTTGACATGTTCTCTGGACATTGACCCGATGGTTAGTTCGACGCTACTTGCATGCATCCGTTGGATCATCCGGTCGGACTTGAACCCAGAACCCAAAACCTGTCAGAATTGATCCGACGCCTTGCGTCGATTAGTCCGACGGTAGGGTGATCGGATAGTCCGACACTGCGTCGGATAATCCGGTCCTTCTGAGTTTTTTTTTATTTCTTCTTTGCATTTGTCCAATTCGTCGCAGCGGTCATTTGGACACTTCAAATATATTCTATCTCTACTTTTTCACTGCGATTAAAGTGTCTCTACGGTGGTTTGGACGTCTCGGATATGATTTGGACTCTGTCCAAGGGACCTAAGAAATCCTACAAATATAATCTTGCAAACTCGTTAATCCCATTGATTGTGTTGTAACTCGATCACCAAAATCACTTGAAATGGCCTAAATGGGGCCATGTTCGTTATAGTAATAAAAGTTGACAAAAAAAATATTTCTGTTATATATGTTTGTGCCCACCAAGGGATGCACAGGTCACACAGAACCACACAACTCGATTGTGCGTCATGCAGATATCTCAAGATGAAGACTTTATGCCTAATCGAGTTCTATGCATCCAGTTGCTTTTGCTTCCACAAACATGCTCGATTGTGTGGTCCCAGCGGCAGACAAGTCCTGTAATCCTGTGAATAATTGTGCTTGTGTTCTGGAATTGGTGCCAAATTTGATGTGAATAATTGTCCTTCTGTACTAACGGCAACAAAATTTGACATGAAAACCTCCATTTTTTTTCCTTGATACCAACCCGATCTCTCAATTTTTTTAATGGGCAGATTGCTTCCTCGCTCCAGTTGAATAAACTGTCTGGATTAGCAGCAAACTCAGAAATAAAATTGGGCCCAACTTGAATGTTGCTCGATTTGGAAGTATATTCCACATTTTCGCCTCCATACATCTTGGCAGCATGTTAAACAGAACCACGAGAGTCAAGTTTTCTTTATAGCAGTTTATTTTACCAATTAATACGTTGGATGCTTGCTGACTTTATTTTACCAAATATTTTTTTCGCGATCATGTCTGGCACATTTTCATTTAGAGGGAGAGAGTTTATAAAACTTAAAAGAAGATTGGTTTTAGCGAAGCAAAACCAACCTTGGAAAGTCTGGCAAAGCGTTTACATGGTTAAAACTGTGTGACCTGATGAACTATCGAACGCCATAAAAGCCAGCTCTAAGTGCTTGAAATCAGCGTGGAACTTCATCAGCGGTACTGCTCATTCGCCACGAATCAGCAGCGAGGACACTTCTGCAATTTGCACATGTATCCTATGTCATACCTGAAATCAATGCTTCCGAGACAGCTGGCCGTTCCAATAATTACCGTACCATAGATAGACCATTTTTTTATGGTGGAAAGTCATTCATTTGATTTCTTCTTAAATAAAGTATATAGTTTTCTATATTAAAAATATATTGCGGAAAACACTAACCAAATTTAGTTAAATGCTACAGAACGTTGACCAAGAATTAGTGGTTTGCTTCCACAAATGTGATGGGGGTTGAGACGGATCACATTAGTGAAGGAGTTCATGGTTTAGCAATTCGGTTGTGATCATTAGCCTGAAAACCACTTCTAGAAAACACGCCAAAGGATGGAACCTATGGATGAGCAAAGAACCAAAGCTCACCTTCATACTGGTTCATTTTCATACCGGTACATTTGCGCTCATCTTCATAACGAGAACCGAAGCTCAATAAGCGCAAGTGCAAGTGGAGTAGTTGATTTTCCCCAACTTGCCTTAAAACTTCAAAGCAGCATGATAACTAATGAACATGGCCTAACAACTAGAAAACCAACAACAATAGTAGAGCCTCATCAACTGGCCATGGATCATGCAATTGTGGGCTGCAGTCAGTCTAAACGATTCCTCATGCCTCCCTTTTCTATCATATTGACACAACAAATATTGTCCTGCTCAAACTGCTTGTTGTTTATGTGCTTTCAGTAAGCATAGGAGACCCGCACCTCATTGGCTGTTCTTATCCATCTCTTGATCTTCACCACACACCTGTTCTATCTTTGGCGCCGGCCCTTTTATAGCCAAGCTTGCCAATTAAAATCAATCGGCCAACCTCAATAGCCTGCTATTACGGCTTGGAGAGTAAAAACGTGGACAACTACAAGAAATTGCTATGACCATATAACATTAGTTTTTGAAGAAAACTACGGCGACTCTAAGGCTGGCTGAACTTTATTGTATTGAGAAACAAGTAATTACGAAGATTACAATTAACTTTAGTACCAGCAAGGTAGATATATAGATGGAGGGAGTACAAAGGAAGCACGAGGAAAACATCTAATCCTAGGTTCCATAGGGAAGAAATTAAATTGCTCCAAACTACTAATTTTGCCTTATCAGAAGAGAAAGAGCATCTATTAGACCAACAGAGTTAGGTCGTCTCTACATCTCATAGAAATCATCAGGTTTTGTTTCATTCTCATGCCTAAAAACTATCGCATTCCTGCATTTCCAAATGTTCAGAGTATGCAAGTTATGGCTGTGCTATTGATTGATTGATTCTCTGACTACTTTGCAGTAAAGGATTCTCAGTCCAAAGTTGCTCGACACCCAAGGAATGCTGCAGTGATCGAATTCAAGCCCAAACCCATCATGTAGGACCAGAAGCTAACGCTGCGGGGACAGGTGATGAACAGATGAAAGTAGTCTTCTTCAGATGTGCAGAAAGGACGACATTGCCCTGTCGACTACATACTACAATGGAGCAGTCTTGAGTGCGTGCTTAGCCATTTTTTGTGTAGTAGCCGGATGAAGAACTTGCAATTATGTGGAGCTTCGCCAAATAGCGGGAGTGAAGGGATCATCCGGGCAGGACTCGAAGGAGAGGAGGTAGTAGTGATCCCTTGATGTGGGGGGTTTTCCAGCTACACCGGAGGACGCGTTTATCCTTACTGATGTGTGCATTCAGAACGACCGACACCATCACAGAGATTGAAGTTCTAATTATTCATGCGCTGCAGATTGGTCAAAATATGGAAAATCTGAAATGGCTAAATAATGTTCAAATGTACGCAAGAGGGCTGACATATAATTGTATCCCTTCTTAAATGCACATATGTGGGTGCTTCAAAAAGAAATGACATATAAAGCCGCATGGTCGCAAGGACACAAAACACTAAATATTTTGTCTGTCCATGCAACTACAAGAATTCCTCTTGCATATATAGTGAGTCCCCTAATGCCTGGAACAGGACCAAGGAGGGGGCAAGAGAGATTGCCTACGCAATAGAGAGGGAACACAATGACAGATTACAGAACACGCATATTATTGTTGCATTCATAGGACTGGGAGGTGTCAAGAACAAAAGGAGAACCATCATATCACTTTCTTGGAAATACTGGCGCTTCGTTTCCCTGTGACACAATACGACAGAACCGCCAATAAAAATCAGATAATGGATCTCTAGGCACGTAAGCTCGCAAGGCAAGCCCCAAAGATCCACTGTTTTCAGCTCATCAGGCAGGGAACTGGCCCGTGAAGTTTCGTTGTTCTAGCTAGGTGAAGTCTGTGACCAGAGGATTGTAAACATAAGCATATCCGACTTGTGTTCCACCATACTACGCTGGTCTTCTCATCGTCTCGGCCTTGGGGTAGCCGCTTGAGGCAGCTTGTGGTTGTGGCAAAGCAGCTCCTCCAGCGAACTTTTGTGTAGCTGCCTCAAGGAGAAGAGGATCCTGCTTCTGGGAAACTCTGCCATGCCATAGAGGCGAAATCGAAAAGCAAATTGTTGGGGACCTTAACCTGGATTTTTTTTATTACATGAAAAAAGTATTGAAACTCAAAAATAGTTTTGTTTTATATGAACTATGTTGACAACATTGATCTCAGCGGGTGAAGTTCGTAGCAGATATGAAATGTTCAGCAAATATACCATTCAGATGTTAGGTAAACATAGCAGGAATGGTCACATTGGTAGGTGAGGGACCGAAATCGGCGACCAGAGGGGGTGAATGGGAGCCGATCTAAATTTCTTCAGAAATTCAATCCGTCGGCCTATATCCCAAAATCACCCAAGCCCTCAAGCGTTCTGACCAAAATTTGGAATAGCTATTGAAAAGCTAAACCAACACAAAAGGCCTAGAACGGGTGAGCAAAGACTCAGAAGCAAATCGGAATCGAATCGGGAAAACAGCAGTCCTGTCTGGCTGGACCGGTCTGACCGGTGCAACGGACCGGTCTGACCGGTCGGGGCCTGAACACATCTAGACCGGTCTGACCGGTCTTGCTGTCCGGTCTGACCGGTCGGCACCCAGAAAAACTCGTGAACAAGTCTTCAAACCACGAATCTCGATCAAATCAAGTCCAAATCTGATGAAACTTGGAGGAAAGCTTCGTACCTACCCCGTGAACATATCCACAAGGGATTTCACCCTAAAGATCTTCATAGCAAGAGAATTTCGGGAAGAGATCAAAAGGGGTGGGGTTTTCTCAAGACCTTAAGAAATCTAAATTCGAAAGAGCTCGTGAATCCAGAGGGTTTGGGATAGGACTAGAAGCACGGGAATCACAACAAAGAGCTCATAGAATCCTCACAATCTTGTGCACCAAAAACGAAATCAAGATCCATCACATAAGGGCACAAAAACGAGGGGATTGTATTGATTCAAAAAGCCCAGAGGCACGAGGAGGATAGGGCCTCCTTTCCCAATCAAATCCAACACGAGGTCTCAACAATCCATGGACAAAATCTACTCTAAAGAGAAGAACGGGGGGAGAGAGACACAGGGGCGGCGGCCTGGGAGGAAGAGCAATTCACGAACAAGTTACAAAAGCCACACACACCTAATACAAGTGAAGGGTATTTATACCCGTGGAGACCGGTCAGACTGGTTCCATGGACCTGTCAGACCGGTCAGACCGGTGCCAGGGACCGGTCAGACCGGTTGGTCTGCAGTATCCCCCTGTACACGATCCCATCTGACGGCTGAGGTTCTTTCTTCGGAACGAAGTCTTCTCCACGATGCCGCCATCTTGATGAAGATCTGGTGCACGGTTTTGGAAGGTCCGTGAAACCCAGGTAGGTGGCCGGTTTTGAGAAAACCGCCAAAACTCCTCGCGCGGGAAGATTCCCACCTCCACGCCGTGGCCCTAGACGCCGTTCCCACCTCGGCCTTCTGACGGCCCTAGACGCCGCCCGACTCCCGTCACCTACTCGCCCGCAGCGAGGCCCTAGACGCCGTCGACGCCCGTCACCTCCGTCAGTCCCGAGACCGACGCCCGTGCCTCCACGACTTGGCGTCTTCAACCGTCGTCCGCCTCCTTGGTTTTGTGGCGCAAACCAAGAAACCCGCCTTCCGTCGCCGCTTGCACCCTAAATCCAGGAGTGGACGCCACAGCTGCCGCCCGGCCCGAGCTCCTTCACGGCAGCTCTCCGTCGACACTCCACGCCCGTGTACCTGCAATCCAAAAACCAAGCGCATGATCACACCGCACGGTTGACAATTCACTCATCACAAGCAGGATAGAGTACTCAACATTCCTCAATCTCACCCTTGATGAGTGCATTGTCAACACACAACCTGAAACCAGAGAAGTGAAAAAAGAGAAACAAGAAAATGAAGAACTCAAGCAAGTGACAAAAAGCTCAGAAAGGCAAGACCAGTCACTTCCTCAAGCACAGATCGATTCCCTAAGACAAGGGCAACGGCTCGACGCAATCGATCAAAAGCCAAAACATGACTCCTCAAAGATAGAGGTAACGCTCGACGCAGTCATGCTGAAAGCGAAGGGAAAACCAGGAGTCTAACAATGCAGAAACTCCCAATGCAAAGTTTTTCCCTCTCACAAGTGCAACTCCCAATGCAACAAGTTTTTCGATCACTTCTCACAAAAATTCTCCCCCTTGTTGGCACAAGCACATATCAAGTCTAAAAAGACCTAAAGCTCCCCCTGAAGCTGAAACTCCCCCTGAACAGATGTTTATGCAATGAATGCAATGCAGGAGGTGTAAGTGAAAGCATTCAGGGATACAATGATATGGGCAACATCTAGTTTCAAGCACGTGTGCATCCATAAACAAGACCTGCATCTAGCTCAACAGGGTATATCAAATTAGTCTAGAGCTAGGCAAGTTCAGTTTAGGAGAGATAAAAGCATCACCCATGATCTAGCACTAACAAGTAGGGAATGGAAAGCAGTGCTAATCATACTCATACAGGTGATCCAAACTCAGTCAATACAAGTTGCAAACATTCATTTTCAATCAAATTTATCTCAATCAATTCTTAATGTCAGGGGTTGAAAGCTTATCATGCTTTACTTAGTAACGAGGCTAAGCTTATGCCAAAAGACAATCAGAAGCTTAAAGCACTCGTTTTAGTCATGCACAGCCTTGCCCGGGTTCTCACAAGTGCAAAGTGAGCCGTCCCGAAAGCTCGATCAGTGCGACAAGCAATCCCACCTGGATCTTTTCAATCCATTTCAGGAACAGTTCAAAGAATTTTATCAAAATTTAGATCATTTCAAGTATGAATTGCTGAACGAAAGGCTACACTAGCATGAAAAAGATAGCAAAGCATATCGACACGCCCTAACATGCTAGTAGCCAAGACAGGGTGATCATGTTTTCAGATTTTCAAATCAAAATAGCTTCACTCAGATGATTGCATATACACAGAGGAGCAAGCTATACATGATCAAATTTATCAACTCACACTAGCAGGCACTAGAAGATCATAGTAATGTATACAAGAACGCTAGTGCAAGTGAGATAATACAAAATGCAAACATGTACAATGCAACTACCAATCCTAGAAAACAGAGAGAAGAGCAAACAAGACCTACAAAACTAACCAAAGAAAAATCAGCAATCAAAAGGGGTAACAAACCCCAAGCTCCCCTCGCAAGCGAGCAAAGGTGTCCTGCTCAAGCGGTTTGGTTAGGATATCTGCGGTTTGCCTCTCAGAAGGGACATGGATCAAGTCTATGTGTCCTCTCTCATGGTTATCTCGCAGGAAATGGAATCTGATATATATGTGTTTGGTTCTAGAGTGCAGGACAGGGGTCTTTGCAATGCTAATGGCTGACAAGTTGTCTACAAAGATGGGAACCCTACCGAAACTCAAACCATAATCCTGCAAGGTTTGCTTCATCCAAAGGATCTGGGAGCAATAGCTAGCAGCGGCAACATACTCAGCTTCTGTGGAAGAAAGCGCTACGCTAGCCTGCTTGCAAGAGGACCAAGATACCAAAGATGTACCAAGAAATTGACAAGTGCCGAATGTCGACTTGCGATCCAACCGACACCCACCGAAATCGGCATCAGAAAAGCCCACCAAAACCAGAGAAGAATCCGCAGAATACCAAAGACCAAATTCAGGGGTGAATTTCAGATACCTGAAGATGCGTTTCACCACCTGCTTGTGGGAGGTGCGCGGAGAAGCCTGGTAGCGCGCAAAGAGGCCAACCCCGAACTGAATGTCCGGTCGGGTCGCCGTCAGGTACAGGAGAGAGCCGATTATGCTCCTATACTCCTTCTGGTCCACCACCTCGCCGTCCAAGTCCTCATCAAGCGCCGTCAAAGTGCTGATTGGAGTCGGCTGAGGTGACAAGTTACTCATGTCGAACTTCCGCAGCAAGTCCCTGGTGTACTTGGCTTGATGGACGAACATGCCCTGAGGAGTTTGCTTGATCTGCAACCCGAGGAAGAACTGCAGCTCACCCATCATGCTCATCTCGAACTCCCTGGACATCTGCTCAGAAAACTTGGAGACAAGAGCATGAGAAGAGCCACCAAAGATAATATCATCCACGTATATCTGAACTAATAGAAAATCAGTGCCAGACCGCATGAGGAACAAAGTTTTATCCACATATCCCATTTTAAAACCCTGAGCCAGCAAAAAGGTTTTCAATCTATCATACCAAGCTCTAGGTGCTTGTTTCAAACCGTAAAGCGCTTTCTGAAGTTTATAAACATAGTTTGGAAACTTGGAATTTTCGAAACCAGGGGGTTGTTTCACATAAACCTCTTCTTCGATAAAACCATTCAAGAAGGCAGATTTAACGTCCATTTGAAAAACTTTAAAACCCTTGGAAGCAGCAAATGCAAGAAAGATTCGAATAGCTTCCAAACGAGCAACAGGGGCAAAAGTCTCCTCAAAATCAATACCCTCTTTTTGGCAAAACCCCTGGGCAACAAGACGAGCCTTGTTTCGAACAACCAACCCATCCTCACCCTGCTTGTTTTTGAAAACCCACTTCGTTCCGATGGGATTACAAGCAGGTGGAGGCTCGACTAAAACCCAAACTTGGTTTCTTTCAAAATTTTCAAGTTCATCATGCATGGTATTGACCCAATTAGAATCAGAAAGAGCATGTCCAATATCTTTGGGCTCAAAAGAGGCAACAAATACTGAATGAGCAAAGCCAGCGATACTTGTTACCTTGGACCTGGTGACTCGCTCGTTGAGATTACCTAGCATTTGTTGAGGTGGATGACGACGCTGAATATGTCGAGGTGCTTCCCGCGTCGAAGTTGCCTCCTACTCAACCAAGTCTGGTGTCTCCTCAGGTGCAGCTGGTGAAGCCTGAGTCACCTCCTCGATCGGCCCCCGTGAAGTAGACGTAGTCGGATCGGGGCCGTCATCATCGTCCGAGCTCGTGGCGGAGGCAACTGGGTCCACAGCACGAGTGGTAGCCTCAGCCTCGCCCTCCACAGCTTCTTCCTCCTAATCTTCAAAGATGGAGGTGCCGAGCTCATCATCTCCTGCAACTTCAAAGATAGAGGAATTGCACGGTGCAGTCTCGTCGAAAGTGACTTCACAAGTCTCTCTGATGATGTTAGTATCAATAATCAGCACACGGTACGCTCTAGCGTGAGAAGCATAACCGAGAAAAATGCCGTCAGACGAGCGAGACTCAAATTTATCAAGATTTCCATCTTTCAGCACAAAGCACCGGCAACCGAAAACTCTGAGATGGTCAACACGGGGCTGACATCCAAACCACAACTCATAAGAAGTCATGTGCATGAAAGCACGCAAAAAAATGTGGTTGGACACGTAACAAGCGGTGTTAACCACCTCAGCCCAGTATTTCCGAGGAGTCCTATGCTCATCGAGCATCGCCCTCGCCATCTCAACCAGCGTCCGATTCTTCCGCTCTACAACTCCATTCTACTGTGGAGTGTAGGGAGAAGAATACTGGTGTTCAAGCCTTCGATCACTGCAAAAGACGTCAAAATGAGCGTTTTTGAATTCTGTGCCATTATCACTGCGAATCGCTTGAATGGCCTGGGGTAGCTCGTTTTTCAACCTCAAGATCAAGTCTCGAACAAACTTGAAAGCCTCATCCTTGGTTCTCATGAAAAAGACCCAAGAATAGCGAGACAAGTCGTCCACGATCACAAGAACGTACCACTTCCCACCAATAGACATCACCCTAGAAGGACCAACTATGTCCATGTGTAGCAACTCTCCAGGGTGAGCGGTCATCACCTGATTAACAGGCGGATGAGAAGCGGCAATCATCTTCCCGTGGCGACACGGATGGCAAACAAGGTTCTTTTCAAACTTCAATTTGGGCAATCCTCGGATTAGGCCAAGTGAGCTAAGTCTCGACAACAAATCGAAGCTCAAATGTCCAAGTCTCCTATGCCACTTCCACAAATCGGAAGAAGCACCAGCCAATAAGCAACGAGAAGGGCCAAGAGGAGTTCTAGAAAAGTCAACCAAGAAAACCCGATCGCGAGGTGTAATCCGGCAAACCAAATCTCCTCTGGAATCCAAAACGCGCGAACAGCCCTCCTTGAAACGAACCTGAAACCCCTCATCAAGAAGTTGCGAAACAGAAAGCAAATTGAACCCAAGGTTCGAAACCAAAGCAATCTCTCTCAGGGTAAAGCGATCAGAAACTCGAACAACGCCAAGTCCACATACTTTCCTCTTCCATTATCCCCAAACACAATGTAGTCCTTTGAGCGCATCGGGGTGAGGCTGGAGAACCATTTGTCATTTCCGGTCATGTGGCGCGAACAACCGGAGTCCATGATCCACCTGTTCTCCAAGCCTCCGACCTGCACATCAGTAGTGAGACAAAGGGTGAGCAAATGTCTCAACACTGGGGTTAGCAAAGTGAGAAGCAAACCAGTGTCGAGCCATTTGCTCTACAGAAGGGCTAGCAAAACTAGGCAAAGCGTATCCCTCGTCCCGTCTAGCACGTGACTGACGAACACCACCGCGAGGAAAGTGTGGAGGCTCAAAACCTCCTCCAATGCCTCGGTCCCGTGGTCCATATCCGTACTGAAAATGACCAGGAGCACGACCGGCAAAGCGACCACCCGCCGGAGCACGGTAACCACCACCATCTCCCTGACCTCCACCTACACGGCGTGCTCTAGCATCTTGGCTACCACCACGCCGAGAAGGACCACGCACCCGAGCAGAGTACATGTCCGCGTTCCGTCTCTCCTGCTCTCACCTCACATCTCACTTCCTCCTGAAGCAAAACTCCTCCAGGTGACCTTCCCTGTCACAGAAATTACAGTGGTACCTCTCCTCACGCTTGGGAGGTGGGCCTAGCCTGCGGACGGGGAGGAGCAGCCCCCTTCTTCTGGGCAACCTGGGCTGCGGCAGTAGGGAGCGTGTCGAGGGGATTCCTTAGCTCATTGGGTTTTGGAACCCAAACCTGCTTCTGCGGAGGTGCTTTCGGTGGTTCTTTAAGCACACCATCCGCGGGGTCAACAAGCGAAGGCTGCGTGCTCGTGCTAGCAGTGTTTCCAGCAGCCTTGCCAATCTTACCATACAACCTGTCAAAGTCTGACTTCGTATATGTGTAACCAACCCCAAACCCATCACCACGCTTGAACTGCTTAATCATCATGCCCAACTGCGGCTCACTGCTAGAAACCCAACTCAGAATCGCCATAAGATAGGTATTCTCATTCTCTAAGTTGGCTTTCTCTACCGCAAGACTATCCAGATCAGCAATCAAACCAGGGCAAATAGAGCAGTCAATAGGTGGGCTAGACTCTATGACCTTAGTCTTCCCAAAAGACTTGATCAAAGCGTTCTTCTCATCTAGCTCCGACCTAAGCGTGGGACAAAGCTTACAAGCACCAAGCAGAACAGGTCTAGACCTAAGCTCCTCTAGCTCGCACACAACAGTAGCAAACTTGGACTGCAACGAAGCTAGATCAGACTTAAAGATAGGACACTCATCACATTCAAGCACATCGCTAACAATAGGACCGTCCTTAACCAGTTCTAGTTCATGCTTGGCCTTAGCGAGCTCATGAGACACGTCAGCAAGCGAAGTCTTAGCAACATCTAAGTTCGCGACATTCTCATCATGCTTGGCACGGAGAGCAACAAGATCGTTCATGTGAGATATGCAGCCAGTGCACTCATCCTCACTAGATTTCTCCCTAGCACAAGCCAGCTCAGCCCTAAGCTTTCTACGCTCTCTAACTGCTTCCTTAAGCAGCCTTTTTTGGTTGTCGAGAGCGGCGTACAAGTCCCTAACCTCTGTATCTAGCAGGTCTATCGTGGAGTTTACCTTCTGAATCACTCTCGGATCCAGGAGAAGAGTCGGCGTGCGTCGGTGTAGCATGTCCACCTGAAGACGCTCGTGCACCATCGGCTTCGCCCGCCATGGTGCAGAAACTCTTGCGCCGACCGGCCGCCAAGCACAGGCCGATGAAGCTGGTGGCTTCCTTGTCCCGCTTCTTCTTCTTCTTGTCATCGTCGTCGGAGGTCGGTGAACAAGAGCGGTCGGTGTCGGAGCTCTTGTCGAGGTCGCTGAGCTGCGCCAAGAAGGCCTTCTCCCGCTTCTTGGCCTTGTACTGGAAGCGCTTCTTGAGCGACTCCTTGTCGAAGCATCCTCCCCGGTCACGACTGCTGTGCTTGTGGCGTCGACGCTCCTTGTTGGAGCCTCCCTCGTCGCGGTGGCGGTAGTAGTCGAAGTGGTTGTTCTGGCCACCGCCGGACTTCTCGGGGCAATCAGCGATGAAGTGGTTCAAATCGCCGCAGTTGTAGCACCCGGGGTTCTTCTTTCTCTGCCTATTGTGGTAGAGGCGCTGTAACTTGCTGATGAGGAGGCACAAGTCGTCGTCGCCCAGCATCTCCAGCTGCTCATCTGTAACAGAAGGCAAAGAGGCAAGAGAAAAGACAAGAGCAGAGTTAGCGTTAGAGCTCGATCCACCTGGGCCAGTCACAAGAGCGATGCTCTTGGAAGGAGGGGCACCATTGAGCTTGGCTCGTGTTTGGTTATCCACCTCTGTGGCCTTAGCTTGCTGAAAAGCTCGTTCACCGTCAGAGTCTCATAGCCAGCAGACTCAATGATGGTGTTCACATTGAGATCCCACACAGAGCGATCAAGTGCGTAGAGCAACTTGAGAGCCTTCTCGTACTCTGTGTACTCAAGAGCATCAGCAGATAAGTGCGAATTGACTTTGTTCACAATCGACTGAAAACGACTCAGAAGCAAATCGGAATCGAAGCGGGAAAACAGCAGTCCTGTCTGCCTGAACCGGTCTGACCGGTGCAACGGACCGGTCTGACCGGTCGGGGCCTGAACACGTCTAGACCGGTCTGACCGGTCTTGCTGTCTGGTCTGACCAGTCGGCACCCAGAAAAACTCGTGAACAAGTCTTCAAACCACGAATCTCGAGCAAATCAAGTCCAAATCTGATGAAACTTGGAGGAAAGCTTCGTACCTACCCCGTGAACATATCCACAAGGGATTTCACCCTAAAGATCTTCATAGCAAGAGAATTTCGGGAAGAGATCAAAAGGGGTGGGGTTTTCTCAAGACCTTAAGAAATCCAAATTCGAAAGAGCTCGTGAATCCAGAGGGTTTGGGATAGGACTAGAAGCACGGGAATCACAACAAAGAGCTCGTAGAATCCTCGCAATCTTGTGCACCAAAAACGAAATCAAGATCCATCACACAAGGGCACAAAAACGACGGGATTGGATTGATTCAAAAAGCCCAGAGGACACGAGGAGGATAGGGCCTCCTTTCCCTATCAAATCCAACACGAGGTCTCAACAATTCATGGACAAAATCTACTCTAAAGAGAAGAACGGGGGGAGAGAGACACAGGGGCGGCGGCCTGGGAGGAAGAGCAATTCACGAACAAGTTACAAAAGCCACACACACCTAATACAAGTGAAGGGGTATTTATACCCGCGGAGACCGGTCAGACCAGTTCCATAGACCGGTCAGACCGGTTGGTCTGTAGTATCCCCCTGTACACGATCCCATCTGACGGCTGAGGTTCTTTCTTCGGAACGAAGTCTTCTCCACGATGCTGCCATCTTAATGAAGATCTGGTCCACGGTTTTGGAAGGTCCGTGAAACCCGGGTAGGTGGCCGGTTTTGAGAAAACCGCCAAAACTCCTCACGCGGGAAGATTCCCGCCTCCACGCCGTTCCCGCCTCGGCCTTCTGACGGCCCTAGACGCCGCCCAACGCCCGTCACCTCCTCGCCCGCAGCGAGGCCCTAGACGCCGTCGACGCCCGTCACCTCCGTCAGTCCCGAGACCGATGCCCGTGCCTCCACGACTTGGCGTCTTCAACCTGTTGTCGCCATAAATTAACAGGGTTAATTTATGGGCCGAAAGCAAGATGGGCTTAAAGCAGAAGATTGAGGAAGGCTTGTAAATCGGCTCCTGCATGAGCATATGGGCCACATTGGCTGTGTATCCTTAGATTTAGTTTAAGGTTAGAGATAGAGTCCAATCGGGACAAGATTAGTTTAGATTGTTTCCCAAGTCTCCGGACTATAAATATGTACCCTTTGTTATTCATGAAAGAGAGCGTCATCACGTCTCACAACAACAACAACTCTCGGCGCATCGCCACCCCTAATCCTAGGGTTTCATCCAAGTAAGTGCCATGCTGCCCTGATCGCTTCCTGCGATCTGGGCAGCGTAGTTCTTGCTCTTACCTTGGTATTACTCGTATTGAAGCGTTTTTTATGGCGAGTAATACTAGTTATCCTGATGTTCGTAGCATGGCTTTTAGTAGATCTATTACGCTTCATTGCTTATCATCTACGAATATCATGTTGTTTCTGTGCCGTCACATTTCAATCTTATGCTAGTTCTTGTTGCATAGAATTAGTCGCACAGAAGCAACACTCTGCTTCTTTTATGTTTAGTAGATCTAATCCGTTATGGTTTGCTCTTATCTTAGGAGTTGGCGTAATATCTGCTAGGTTAGGCCTTGCAAACGGATTGGATGATCCGGTGGCGTAGTAGATGCTTTATCTTGACCTTGATAGGGATTGTTCCGGGAATCGGCTCTTGCTAGTTCTTAGGCCTCTGTTTGGGTTATGGTCTAGTTGTCTGTTACGTTCATTAGGCTTAGTTACGTGTAGGATGTTCCGATCTAGCAGTGAAGCTTTTACCATCGTGGATTAGATTAGCTAGATTTAATTGAAGCAGCATTACAATTATTCGCTTTATTCATCGACATTTGGATGGTTACAGATCCAATCTGACACCGGGACTCGATCGGCTCTTTAAAGCCAATGCAAGAGTCGTCCCGGGGAGCCGACCATGGCTCGGACTTACGTTTACACGTGTCTTTGTATGCAGGAAACTGTTCGGAGCACGTCTACACCCTCCTGATCGGGTATAGGTCAGGTGGCACGCCCGGTTTTCTACAAAACCTCCGGGCGCGTGACGGAATTTGCGGGCCGTCGACGAGGGAGCAGTGCCTGCCAGCGCCCCAGCAACCTCCCGGCTCTTCGTGTTGCCCGTCGCTGCTCGCCGGTGGGTTTCGACTGACAACACATCCTGGCACGCTCGGTGGGACCACTCTCCTCGGCGACAATGTCCACTGCAACAATGACTGGAGCTCAAGATCAAGAACCCGCTCCCAATCCCGTCACGTATGAAGAGCTCTCTCCTGAACACAAGAAGAAGTATGATGAGATCAAAGCTCTGCTGGAAGCCGATCTCATCAGCTCTTTTGAGAGGACCCGCAACCATGGCATCAGGTGGAAGGGGTTCTCGCCTGAAGGCGCTCTCGACAACGTGGACCTGTCTGTACCATCAGAGGAGCGCACCAGGGCCCTGCGTCAGGAGATGAACTACATGGTGGCCCATGCACTTCATCGGCACTCTCAGAGCTTGATGAACGAGCTTGAGCGCATGGCGCACCGCGTCATCCAGGAGATAATCTAGAACCAGTACTCTCCATCGGGGCCAACCCTGGGGAGTCACATAGAGGAAGCTACGCTGCATTCTAGACCGGTGCTGTCGTTCTCGTTTGCGGCCCCAAAACCACAGAGCGCACCGATCTACGTCGTTCACAAGATCGGCGGTGATCCTGGAGAAGGCCAATTCCTCACCGAGCCGCCCAAGGAGATCCCGCACGGCTACACATGCGCCTACATCCCAGACAACATCAGTCCAGCACGCTCGGCGCAGATGGTGAACCCGGGAGCTTCTGGAGCAGACGCGGAGAAACAAGCGTGGCTGGCAAAGTACGCTACTGGGCCGAGTGCTGAGCCATCGGCCCCAGGAGTTCTTAGTGTGGAGCAGGTCAGTGCAATACTGAGAGACCAGTTCGGCATCCTGCCCAAGAGGAAAGCGAACGGCTATTCCAAGCCATATCCAAGTGATTATGACTTGATCCCACTGCCACCCAAGTATCGGCTTCCTGAGTTCACCAAGTTCAACGGGTCAGAAGGAGCCAGCTCCATCGAGCATGTGAGCCGATACTTAACGCAGCTTGGGATGATCTCAGTATTGGATCCATTGAGGGTCCGGTTCTTCGGCCAATCCCTGACAGGCCCAGCTTTTGGATGGTATGCATCACTGGCTCCGGATTCGATTCGGACTTGGAGGCAGCTTGAAGATCAATTCCACACCCAGTACCACTCGGAGGCTGCTGAAGCTGGAATTGCCGACCTCGCCCAGGTCAGGCAAAAGCGAGGAGAGAACATGTCGGAGTACATACAGCGCTTCAGAGAAGTCAAGAACCGATGCTACTCGTCGCGCATCACAGAAAAGGAGGCAGTCGATCTGGCTGTCCTGGGACTCACTAAGCCGATCAAGGATGCGGCTTTCCAGTTGGAGTTCACATCTCTGGCTCACCTGGTGTAGAAGCTTACAGCATACGAACATTACCATCCTGAGCTGTACTAGGACAAGTTCAAGCGCCATGTAAACATGGCCCAGGCGGATGAATCTGACGACTCTGGCGAGGAGCAAGAAGTAGCCGTGGCAGAGTGGACCCGGGGGGCAAACCCTGTCCCGTGCAAGTGGGTCAAACAACAGGGGCTTGTGAAGGGCTTCGACTTCGATGTGACCAAAGCAGAGCAGATATTCGATCTGCTCCTCAAAGAAAAACAGCTGAAGCTCCCAGAGAATCACAAGTTACCGACGGCACAAGAGCTACAGGGAAGGCTGTACTGCAAATGGCATCACTCGTTCACTCATGCCACGGGTGAATGCAAGGAGCTGCGTCGACAGATCCAATCGGCTATCGAACAAGGCCGATTGATCCTGGCTCAACACAACATGAAGGTTGACACGAAGCCCTTCCCACCGGTTAACGTTGTGGAGCTGTCAGACTTCGGATCCGAGGGCCAGGATCTAGCATTCCAGATCAACATGGTGGGACCTGTGCGCCGCCGTGACAAGCAGAAGAGAGAGGCCGCTTCTGGCAAACGGCCGCAGGATGAACGCGAGTTGGAGCAGCAACACGTGACTGAAGAGCAAGTGCGTCATATCCGCAACCAGCTCCCAGCTTCTAATCGGCTCCTGGAGAAATACCAGCACCAGTACATGCTGCGCCGCCGACGCGAATCGGAAGAAGACGAGTACGAGCACCGCACGGGAAGGACGTTGGGAAGGCGCCAGGCTATACGCGACTATTGGCATTGCCCGTTCTTCAGGTATTGCTGGAACTCCGGCATGAGCCGATTGCCTACTATAGATGATTGCTTGGAGTGCAGGCCTCGAGGGCGCCACCAGGATGAGACATCAGTGTTCCGACGCTTGGGGCCCAGAACACGTCAAGGCAATCATGTGAGGCGACTATCCAGGGGTGATTCCGAGCCAGAAGAAGAAGACAGGTGCCATCGCCCACGGTGGTGTCCTGACGGGCTGAATCGCTCGCAGAAACGCAGAGTGCAGCGTTTGCGCAACCTGGAAGAGGCGGAAGCTAAGTACCTCGACATGCTGAGGAAGGCGTGTCTGGATCTCGCAGAGCAAATCAGGCGACCGCGAAGGGAGGAGAGGCGCCCCAAGCAGGCAAAAGCCGATGAGAGGCCATCGGCTGACGTGAATATGGTGTTCGTGCTCCCATCGGAGTTTCGGGCACCCCAACCGGAAGAATTGGCTATTGCGCAGCTGGATCTCGGCCCGCGGCCAATCATCTTCGAGAAGCCCAAGGAGAAAAGCTACAAGCACCTGAAGGGATTGTATCTCAAGGGCCTCATCAACGGCAAGCCTGTGAACAGGATGTTGGTCGACACTGGCGCTGCAGTCAACTTGATGCTGTATTCTGTGCTGCGCCGATTGGGTCGTTCTTCTGCTGATCTGATCAAGACCAACGTCATGCTCAATGACTTCAATGGACAACCATCAGAAGCAATGGGGGTTCTTAACGTGGAGCTGACAGTTGGCCGCAAGACGATCCCGACTTCGTTCTTCATCGTCAACAGCAAGAGCACATATACGGTATTGCTTGGGAGGGATTGGATCCACGCCAACTGCTGTATCCCTTCCACAATGCATCAGTATCTTGTTCAATGGGATGGCGATGAAGTGGAGGTAGTCCAGGCAGATGATTTCAGCGAAGTTTCCCTCGCAGACATGAACGCGTGGGATGCGGAAGGACAAGAGCCGATCTCAGGGATCGCCCTGGAAGACTGTGATCGGATCGAGGCGACAAAAAACGGACTGAGGCTGGTCTTATCCACTGGCCTCACAGAGTAAACGCATCCTGGCATGCCACGGGATGTAATAGAAATAGAGAGGCCGGTCCCGGCGATCGGCCCAAAGAAATAGGAAAATCCTGTTTGGGTTCGGAATTGTTACATCATGTACACACGATGGCCTGCTCTGGCAGTTGGCCACTCATTGACTATTTGATTTCGACTGATAATGGAAGCATAGAAGCGGCCAGCCCACGCGGTTGGCCAAATAATTTTTCTTGTCATCTCCCTGTGTTTGCCGCTGATCTTGCAGACAATGAAGACTCGCCTACGTTCGCAGCTGGTTTTTCAGACGATAGCAAACTAGGATACGGGTTCACGTCAGCTGACGATTTGGAAGAAGTTGACATTGGTCCTGGGGATAAGCCACGGCCGACATTTATCAGCAAGAAGTTGGATCCGGTCTTGCGTCAGGAGATGATTGCATTACTGAAAGAGTATCGGGATTGTTTTGCATGGGACTACACTAAAATGTCCGGTCTAGATAGAAGCATCGGCTCCCGCTCAAGAAGGGATTTCGGCCGTTTCAGCAACCAGCACGTCAGATGAAGGCCGAAGTCCTAGAGGAAGTCAAGAAAGAAATAGAGAAGATGTTGGATGCTGGGTTCATCAGGCCGTGCCGGTATGCAGAATGGATCTCCAGTGTGGTGCTGGTGCAAAAGAAGGATGGCCGATGGCGTGTCTGCGTCGATTTTAGAGATCTCAAGAGAGCAACTCCAAAGGATGAATACCCGATGCCTGTTGCAGAGACATTGATCAACGCCGCTGCTGGCCACAAAATGATGAGTTTCATGGACGGTAATGCCGGTTACAACCAGATCTTCATGGCCCCGGAAGACATGAACAAGACCGCGTTTAGAGTGCCAAGCGCTGTTGGCTTGTTCGAGTACTTGGTTATGACTTTTGGACTGAAGAATGCCGGTGCAACGTACCAACGTGCCATGAATTACATTTTTCATGATCTCATTGGTAGATTGGTAGAAATCTACATTGACGATGTTGTGGTCAAGTCCAAATCGGCTGGGGGGCATCTAGAAGACCTGCGCCAAGTTTTGGAACGAACTCGAAGGTTTGGGCTCAAAATGAACCCAAAGAAGTGTGCCTTCGGTGTATCGGTCGGTCAATTTCTGGGATTCGTGGTGCATGAACGGGGAATCGAGATCGGCCTAAAGAGTCAAGAAGCTGTGAAGATGATGAAACCACCTACTACGAAGAAAGAATTGCAGAAGCTCATCGGTAAAATTAACTTTGTCAGACGGTTTATCTCCAATCTATCTGGGCGTATCGAGCCGTTCATGGGTTTGGTGAAAATCAAATCCGATGATGAGTTTCGCTAGGGGGCAGAACAGCAGCAAGCTCTTGACGAAATCAAAGAGTATTTGTCAAAACCTCCAGTGTTGGTTCCTCCTCAGAATGATAGGCCGTTTTATGTGTACCTATCTGTGGGTGACACTTATATTGCTTCGGTGTTGGTCCAGAAGCATGACGGCCAGGAGAGGGTGGTTTTCTACCTCAGCAGACGCATGTTAGACGCCGAGACCAGGTACCCTGAAATCGAGAAGCTTTGCCTTTGCTTATATTTTACATGTACAAAGCTTCGTCATATTTTGCTCTCGGCGGAAACAATTGTTATATGCAAATCGGATGTCATAAAGCACATGCTGTCGGCTCCTGTCCTGAAAGGCCGACTTGGAAAATGGATGTTTTCATTGTCAGAATTCGATATCCGATACCAGCCTGCAAAAGCAGTCAAGGGACAAGCACTGGCGGATCTTGTTGCGGACAGGATCAGTACTGATATTGCTGCGGTATTTATTCGTGCTTGGGCTATGTTCTTTGATGGATCGGCTTGTGATGATGGGTGCGGTGTGGGAATTCTGTTGGTCTCGCCTCGTGGGGTGACATATTCCTTTTCCATCAGAATGACTGCCCCATGCACCAATAATTTGGTGGAATATGAAGCCGTTCGCAAAGGGATGGAACTACTCCTTGAAGCTGGAGCAGAAGCGGTGGAAATTTTCGGGGATTCAAAGTTGGTGATTTCTCAACTCACGGAGGAATATAGATGTGAGAGCGAGGCTCTTTTCCCAATATGGGTGCAATGCCGTGAGTTGATGTCACAATTTAGGTACATCAATTTCCACTAGATACGCAGGACTCTGAACAATGAAGCCAATGATTTGGCACAGATGGCTTCCGGGTACAGGGAAGCAGCCGATGGAGTCGACGTGGAGGTTCAGTTTCTTGAGCCCGGAGACTGGAGAGCCGATATCTTCAATTACTTGAAGGATTCGGCTCGGGGGGCACCCAGAAGGATAAGACTCAAGGCCATGAAGTACGTTCTGATAGGGGATGACATGTTCTATTGGACCTTGGAAGGACTACTGCTCAAATATCTGGGGCCTTCAGAGTCAAATCGGCTCTTGCATGAGGTTCATGAAGGAGCCTGCGGTACGCACCAATCGGCTCATAAGATGAAATGGCTGATTAGGTGATCGGGTTATTACTGGCCCACTATGCTTGAAGATTGCTTCAAATATTACAAGGGATGTCAAGCATGTCAGAGGTTTGGCAAAATTCAGATAGTGCCAGCATCAGTGATGAATCCTATCATCAAACCCTGGCCATTCAGAGGTTGGGGCATGGACATGATTGGACAGATCAACCCATTGTCTAGCAAGGGTCACCAATGGGTCTTAGCTGCCACAGATTATTTCACAAAGTGGGTAGAGGCAGTGCCCATGAGATCAGTAGCATCGAGAGATGTGATCAGCTTTGTCAAAGAACACATCATCCACGGATTTGGGATCCCTCAGACCATTACGACCGATGGAGGATCGGTCTTTATATCAGAAGAGTTCAGAAAATTTGCCGATGACATGGGGATTAAGCTGATCAGATCATCTCCGTATTATGCCCAAGCCAATGGACAGGCTAAAGCATCCAACCAGAGCCTTATTAAGCTCATAAAGAGAAAGATCGATGAATATCCTAGGCGCTGGCATGAGGTGTTATCAGAAGCTTTGTGGGCACATCGTATTTCGTGTCATGGGTCCACCAAGACGTCGCCGTACCATCTAGTCTACGGCCAGGACGCTGTGCTACCATGGGAAATCACGGCTGGATCAAGGCGTGTTGAGTTTCAGAATGATCTATTTGCCGAACAGTATGCAGCCTTGATGAACGATAATGTGGAGGACCTGACAGAGCTAAGGCTTTGGTCGCTGGAAAAAATCAAAGAGAACAAAGCTAAAGTTGCCCGTGCATACAACAAGAAGGTCAAGCCTAAGGATTTCCGAGTTGGAGATTTGGTTTGGGAGGCGGTATTGCCATTGGGAACTAAAGACAAAAAGTTTGGTAAATGGTCTCCAACTTGGCATGGGCCGTACAAGGTTGATCAGGTTTTGCCTGGGAACGCATACATGCTCGAGGAATTGGACGGTGTCAAGTTTCCTGTTGCTGTCAATGGTCAGCATCTCAAGAGGTATTTCCCGAGCATGTGGGAAGGCGAGTAATAAAAGCCGATGACATCCATCTGGCTATATCACGACAGGCCAACACGTTGAGTTGGCCACAAAAAAAAACAATCACGACAGGCCAACACGTTGAGTTGGCTGTACAAAAAAAACAATCACGACAGGCCAACACGTTGAGTTGGCCGTACAAAAAAAATCATGACAGGCCAACACTTTGAGTTGGCTAGTGAAATATATGAAAAGCGAACAGCGATGTGTGACCATCGACTTAAGATGTTTTTAAAAGAACAGTTACAAGTCTCAAGTTAACAGGCAGTACTAATTTTCTCTTGAGCCTATCTACTGGTTCAGGAACTCTTCTATGGCATGGATGGCTTCAGTTCGGACAGTGTCTGCTCATGCTATAATTGCTTCGTCATCCTTGTCGTCGCCTGTGACTATCTGCCGACTCAAGGTGCTGATCTCTGCAAACTCTGCTTGTATCTGCTTGGCTATTTCCTGGGTTTCTTGCTTGGAGTTTGCGATGGAGGTTTTCTCGGCCTGGATGAGTTCTTTGGTGGTGCGGACCTTTTCTTCGAGTTCCGCCAGTTCTTTCTTCAGGAGGTCGAGTCGGTTCATGTTGGCAGACACGTCGGCTTTGATATCTAGAATTGCCTTCTTCTGGTTGAGGGCCTTGCACTTTTGGGTAATATCAGCTTTCAGAGAAGCTTGAGAGCGATGTGCTTCCATCCTTTGTTGTGCTTTACTAACTTCTATCCGAAAGAATGGGAGGTTGCTGGCTGACCAGAGCTTGATTTGCAATGGCTCCGGAAGTTGGGGTTCTATTTGCTCGAAGATGTTCTTTATTTTGCTGGAATCGTCAACCAGAGCGGTGATTGGAGCAGACAGGAGATCCTTGATGAGTCGAAGCTGATGTGTCAAGTTAGCCGATTGCTGCAGAGATGATGTTTTTGCTCCAGGGACAATCAGACCCATTGATGCTGGGTCGAAGGAAAGCAAACTTGAAATGTCAAAGCTCTATGGACATCTCTGGAGTTAGAACAAGATGCATTTGTGAAGCTATCGGCTGGTTCAGAATTGGTTTTATAATGTCACCTGTTCTGAAGAAGAAGTGTTGGTCGGTTCGGGAGCAATCGTCCTATCAGAGCTGGTATTAGCGTCAAGAGCATCGACTGTATCAGCTTGTTCTTTGTTTGTATCCATCAGTGCGTCAGGAGTTGCAGCTGTCTCATGTTGATTCAGGCCTTCTACATTGGAGGTTTCTTCAGCTGCATCCTGGAAATAGAATTATAATCAACCAAGGTACATATGTATGATATAAGTTCTTGAATGATGGGTTACCTGGTTGGTGTTGGACTCTGATGGACTTGGAGGGGATGGTACTGGTTTCTTGATGACACGCCTTGTGATCATCTTCCTTTTCTTGGTCAAGACTTGGGGGGCAATATTTGCAGAAGTTTGTCTTCGCTTGGAAGCCGATTGGAGTAAGTCTGGCTGAACAGTCATTATCACTTTCTTCACTGGTGGTGATCCTTTGCAGAGTACATCAGGAGCAGTTGGAAGGAAGTGAAATGGCTACCCAGTGCTGGTCATGGGTTCTGGACCATCTTGTTGCTGCTGACAAGATGAGCAGGTTCAGCCAAGAGAAAGGAATAGATGACTTAGGAGAAATGAAGTGCATAAATTCAGTACCTCTTCCTCGAGGATTACATATTCAGGATCGATTTGCTACAGTCGAGGACTTAGAGCTTTTCTGAAGGCATGGGTTTTCCACATGTTCCACCAAGTATCAAAGCCGATTGATGAGGAGGTGAAAGACAAATCGGCTGGTATTGGAATGTGAAGATTGTCAAACATACTGTAGCATCTCGAGCTGGTAAGACCATCAGGCAGATCGGCTCTGCTCTCCACCAAGTGGTGAATATGGAAGTGGAGAGGGACCTGTCCTAGGCCAAATTGCCGAGCTACTATAACTGGTTGGTAAGATTCATAACCTGGCTTGATGATTCTATTAGAGGTACTGATGCCAACAGGAAGGAAGCCAGGTCGGATCATCAAAGAAAACAGATGCCGAGTGCTGCCATCATCGGCAAAACTATCTAGTCTGAAGGCAGTTGGGTTTTCAAAGGATTCAGATTCAGTAAATGGAAAATAGAGGGGATTTTCTGAGCCTTTGTAGAAGATTCTAAACCAGTTTGCTGCATCTGTTGAATTCAGTTTACTGCCAGGGAGACTAAATAAAGCTTGGCCATAGCTTGTACATCTAATTGGTTTGCCACTCTCATCAGGGAAAGAGTTCTTGGTCAGGCCTTGGAAGTTGGGAATATGGTGCTGGAAGTACAGTTGTGCCCACAACTAAATAAACCACCAAGGGCCTCCAGTTCTCAGTTTTTTTTTGTTAAGTAAATTAGATGTCATTAAATGGAGATATCTGTAGGTTTCTCCAAGGAAGAGTTTGCCTAGGCCGGTATGATTACCATGGGCCAAGTGATAGGCCAAAGGGAGGTAGTTCTTAGTTGGAGCTAAAGAAGGGCCACAGAAGATGAAGTGCTCTAGCCAAAGATTTAAGAAGGCTGTGTGTTCTTTCTCAGTCACTGGACCTTTTGTTTTCATGTGCTGACTCATGTAAGTACCCCAGTTTATGCAGTTAACCTTGGAAGAAAGTTTGAAGGGGACTTCTGCCATTTTGTGAGCAGCAGGATTAGGAGAGCTAATGTCTAGTCCAGTGATCATGATAACATCTAGCAGAGTAAGAGTCATGGGTCCATGACCAAAGAGGAAACAATTCAGAGCATCGGACCAGAAATAGCCGATGGTTTTCAAAAGATTTTCATCTTTGTCAAGAGGTGATAGTGATAAACTAAGTGCGTCGGCTATGTTCAAATCTTGCCATAAGGGCATGTGAGCTTTTGCTACTCTATTGTACCATGTAGTCCAGCTCTCAGTTGGATTAGGCCAGGCTCTTAAGCAGTCGGCCCAGAGGTTCAAGTCGATGTTTTGACTCACAAAAGGAATCCTATTTGCTTCACAAGAGATCAAATCTATGGGGTTTTCATGGGTTTGTGGGCCAAGACAGAAAGATTTTGGATTAGAGGGATGCGGCAAAAGGATGTCTGACACCTGAAGTTCAGAAGTTCAGAAATATGCGTATGGTGTTATGTTTCAGAGTTTCAGTTTCAGAAACTTGGAAAGCTGAAGAAAACTAAAGGATTAGGCCGAATATTACCTTCAGGCCGCAGATTGCCGTATCATCGGTTGCAGAGCTTGACGTTCGAGTTGCAGAATCTGCCATGGTACAGATCTGTCGACTTAGGGTTTGCTTGCTGTGGGCTCTGATTCGAATTCTGGCTGCTTGAAGAGTTCTTGCTCGGATTTGTAGAGCTTGGTTTTCGAATTGCACTCGAATTTGAGGGTTCGTCGAGTTCAGTTCAGACTGGAAGTATTATTCTTCTGCGGGTTGCTTCTAGTTTGAATTTCGTCGGCTCTTGGATATTTATGGAAGCCTGATGCGTTGCCATCGGCTTTTTGGAAGGTTAACAAAGACACGAAATTGGGGAAACTCGATTTCATTAAAAGGAAAGTTCATTACAAGGATAGCCGATTTTACAAAGGAATCAATCCTTCGGCTTTTGATCCTACTCCTACGATACTACTACTATTGTTCGTAGGTACCTAGTACCTACGACGCTTGGGGCTTCGGGCCGGTACATCTCCGCTACCGTCGTCGTCGCTGCCGTCGTCGTCGTCATCGTCGCTGCTGAAGGCACTGCTGCCGCCTTCAGACCCGGACTCGCTCCAGCCGCCGCCATCGCCACTGTTCTCTTCTTCGCTGTCCTCCTCGGAGGACCCAAGGAACCGGAAGGGCTTTCCGCCCATCGGCTCGTCGTCATCGGAGGAGGAGTCGATCTCCTCTTCCGAGGAAGAGTCGACTCCGTCCGACGAGGGGTCTTCTTCCTCGTCCTTCTCTGACTCCTCTTGGAACAGGAGCCGGAGGTCTTCTCCTTCAGTTTTGGGCTCGTCCTCCTCGGAGGCAATCCCGAAGTCGAACTCCTCTGCATCCCAGTGCAGAGGAGCTAGCGTTTCGTACGCTGCGGTTGGGTCCCACTCTGGCGTCGGCTCCCGACTCTCTGGGATGGAGTCGACGGAAGAAGCAGGAAGGGGGGAAGAAGAAGGAGAAGAGGAAGAAGAAGAAGAGTCTCCAAAGGAGTTGGAGTCGGAAGAATAAGAGATCGCCATTGCTGCTGGAAGATTGGGGTGGTTTCTGTGCTACTGGCTTGGGAGGAAGAAGAAGTTTTGCTGTGAAGAAGAGCCGATGCAGAGGGAGGTTAAATAGTGAAAAGGTAGAAGATGGATCGGCAGTTTCACATTCTACGAGGAGCCAGTTGCAGAGACGTTGCGTCTTCCTTGGTAGTTGCAGAGTGGTTAATGAGCATTAACGGGAAGATGAAGCGACGGATTGGTTTTGGAATTATCATTGCCAAAACCAGGGGGGCATGTGTTATCGCCATAAATTAACAGGGTTAATTAACAGGGTTAATTTATGGGCCGAAAGCAAGATGGGCTTAAAGCAGAAGATTGAGGAAGGCTTGTAAATCGGCTCCTGCGTGAGCATATGGGCCACATTGGCCGTGTATCCTTAGATTTAGTTTAAGGTTAGAGATAGAGTCCAATCGGGACAAGATTAGTTTAGATTGTTTCCCAAGTCTCCGGACTATAAATATGTACCCTTTGTTATTCATGAAAGAGAGCGTCATCACGTCTCACAACAACAACAACTCTCGGCGCATCGCCACCCCTAATCCTAGGGTTTCATCCAAGTAAGTGCCATGCTGCCCTGATCGCTTCCTGCGATCAGGGCAGCGTAGTTCTTGCTCTTACCTTGGTATTACTCGTACTGAAGCGTTTTTTATGGCGAGTAATACTAGTTATCCTGATGTTCGTAGCATGGCTTTTGGTAGATCTATTACGCTTCATTGTTTATCATCTACGAATATCATGTTGTTTCTGTGCTGTCACGTTTCAATCTTATGCTAGTTCTTGTTGCATAGAATTAGTCGCACAGAAGCAACACTCTGCTTCTTTTATGTTTAGTAGATCTAATCCGTTATGGTTTGCTCTTATCTTAGGAGTTGGCGTAATATCTGCTAGGTTAGGCCTTGCAAACGGATTGGATGATCCGGTGGCGTAGTAGATGCTTTATCTTGACCTTGATAGGGATTGTTCCGGGAATCGGCTCTTGCTAGTTCTTAGGCCTCTGTTTTGGGTTATGGTCTAGTTGTCTGTTACGTTCATTAGGCCTAGTTACGTGTAGGATGTTCCGATCTAGCAGTGAAGCTTTTACCATCGTGGATTAGATTAGCTAGATTTAATTGAAGCAGCATTACAATTATTCGCTTTATTCGTCGACATCTGGATGGTTACAGATCCAATCTGACACCGGGACTCGATCGGCTCTTTAAAGCCGATGCAAGAGTCGTCCCGGGGAGCCGACCACGGCTCGGACTTATGTTTACACGTGTCTTTGTATTAAGGAAACTGTTCGGAGCACGTCTACACCCTCCTGATCGGGTATAGGTCAGGTGGCACGCCCGGTTTTCTACAAAACCTCCGGGCGCGTGACGGAATTTGCGGGCCGTCGACGAGGGAGCAGTGCCTGCCAGCGCCCCAGCAACCTCCCGGCTCTTCGTGTTGCCCGTCGCTGCTCGCCGTTGGATTTCGACTGACAACACAACCGCCGTCCGCCTCCTTGGTTTTGTGGCGCAAACCAAGAAACCCGCCTCCGTCGCTGCTTGGGCCCTCGATTCAGGAGTGGACGCCACAGCTGCCGCCCGGCCCGAGCTCCTTCACGGCAGCTCTCCGTCGACACTACACGCCTGTATACCTGCAATCCAAAAACCAAACGCACGATCACACCGCACGGTTGACAATTCACTCATCACAAGCAGAATAGAGTACTCAACATTCCTCAGTAGGGTTGAAGATAGGTGGATAGCATCAAAGGAAGCTTTAGCAATTTGACATTTGGTGGAGTACGTATCCATATCTACTCTCTAGTCTTTGTCATCCTTTTTTGAATGTAGTATGCCAACAAAATGGTTTCCAGAAAAGATGAAGAAGCAACTAGAGCAAGCATGTCAATGAAACTAAAACCGCCATTCTAGTGTACAACGCGTACTTCCAAGTGTGCGTATGGACACAAGCATGGCAGGCATTCAGGCTAGTATTAACCATTTCCCCTTGCTATTCTTGAAGTCTAAAGGTTCGTGCATGCCTGCAACCTGTGTCACAAGGTTGGAGGAAATCCCAACAAGCTGGAAGAAGACCCCATACAAAAATGACTGCCAAGTCAGAAAATGGTCGCCAAGAGGAAGGGCCCACGCACAGGTCCAAGCGTTGCGCACGGAGGACCATAGTATCTAGTGGGAAATACGTACTGGCTCTTAGTTTTCTTGTCTTATCCACAATGACACAGAGAACCAATGACAATTGTCAATGGATCCCTAGGCAGGAAAGCGAGAGATGGCGAGAGGGATGCTACAGACCACATAGCATTTCATAGGGCCGGGGTGGGAGTGGGCGGTTGCAAGAATAAAAGTAGCACCAATGTAACAAGTAAACCTCTCTGCTCGAACCTTCTTTCAATGTTTTAACCAACTCCAATGTGCTGCCCTACAGAGATACGTTGACGGCATTTATGTCTACAAATTAGACGGCTGTTGATCCACAATCCATGGTTTGGGAGTCGCATTTTTTCCCTCTCCAACATGCTTGAGCTAGCGAGGCTTCTTTACGAGAACAGATCATTTAAATTGCAATTATAAATATTTAAATTTAGCGTGCGTTGAATGCAAAGACTCTCTACCACACGTGTAGGATATATAAGCCACATTTGCATGGGCACTCTACCGCTCAACAGGATTCAAACTTGAGATCTTTCATCTTAATATCGTATCACATTGCATCCATCAGACAGTTCAACCCAAAAGTTTAAGTTGGGGGGATTACTTTAGAAATCATAATATGAATCCAACAAATGTCATAATGAAATAATGTAACGAACATGGCACCATTTATGCCATTTCGAGTGATTTTGGTGATCGAATGACAACGCAATCAATGGGACTAATGCTTTTATTAAGTGAACATTTCTAGATCCCAGGGATGAAGTAAAAAGGCCATGCAAAGCAAAACACGAAGAAAAAACTCAAAGAAATGCTGAATTGGACGAGTTCTACTGAAATCAGTAGCACCGGAAGAACAGATGCCTATAGCATCGGTGCATCCGATGATTGTCGGAAGATCCGATAGCCTGGCTTTGGTGCAAGACTGAGCGCCTCTGGAGATCAAGTGAAGAAAGAATGAAGTACCGGTTGAACCAACGGTGTCAAGAGAAGCGTTGGTGCATTCAACGTACTATGTTCCAGAGATGTTGTCAAGCGTGCAGCAGCCAAGCCTTCAGCACTAGTTGAACCGGTGGTGCGTCGGAGCAAGGCGTCGGTGCAATGACGTCAGCAAGAGCAACGGCTATCTACGGATCAAGTGTCACCGGAAGAACTGACGCCTAAGCATTGGATCAACCGATGGTCCCTGAAGGTGCTGCGGCCGTGTCAGAGAAGCCAACGGCTAGTTCAGAGCGCAGAGTTACCAGAAGAACCGATGCACTATGCACCGGATGTTCTGATGCCTACGCAGAAAGCTGCTAACGGCTACAAACGGCTAGATCGACTTAGAGGCCTATATATGTGCTCCCCCGGCCATTTGAAGATTGCTGGAGTCTCAAGACATCTCATACACATCCAAGAACACCGCCAAGCCATCCAAGAGCATAAAGATCAAATCCTTAGTCCTTAGCACAAGCTTTGTGAGTGTTAGTGCTAGGTTAGCTCTTGAGTGAGTGATCAAGTAAGGTTTAGATCCTTGTGCTGTGGTTGTAGAGTGAACCAACATTGTATCTTGGTGCGCCGGCCATCCTTGGAGCTTTGGTGGCTCGCCGGCAAGTCAACGACCCTCCGACTTGGTGTGGAGCGGCGTCGACGACATTGTGCGGGGGACGGAGACCCCTCCTTCATGGGCAATCTCCCTTAGTGAAGATCGGGATCAAGGTGACCGTGATTGTGTTCACGGAAGAGACTTGATTGCCGGGAAGCGATACTCTTCGTGAGTGCTTCAACAACATGGACGTAGGGGCGCCTTTGTGGCAATCCTAACCACGGGATAAATCCTCGTGTCGAGAGTTCGCTTTCTCTCATCCCTTCTTTTAAGCACCCGCATTTTATATTGCAACTTGTGTGCCTTTACTTTCTTAGCGTAGTATCATGCTAGGATTGGCTATAGGTTGCAAAACTCTTTGGGATGAGGGTTTCACACTAAGGTGAACCGTAGTTGCACATCTAGATAGTTTGATCTAGTTTAAGTTTTGTGCAAACTAGTTGGAGCCATAGGTTAAGGTTTTAATAGAGCCTAATTCACCCCCTCCCCCTCTTAGGCTAGAGCATCCGATCGCTTTCAATTGGTATCAGAGACGGGACTCACTTCTCTCATAAAGAAAGCCAATTCCATTGGCAAATTTGTGTTTACCGGCTCATTAGATCGGTAGGCTTCACCGCCTAGTGAGTTAGCTCTTAGGGAGAAAGGATGGATCCTTTTAGACGCACTCCACGGTTCGACGGCACGGGCTTCCAACGATGGAAGGTGCTAATGCAAGCCCATCTCCAAGCGACGGGACTAAACGTCTGGAGAGTTGTAAGTGAGGGCATAAAAAATAATGGTCAACAAGAGAAGCAATATGATGTCCCCGCAAAATGCATAATTTTGTCTTCTTTTAGTGATAATGTATTTAATCGTGTTTATTCTTGTGAAAATGCTAAAAAGCTATGGCAAACTATCATCGAGAACCATGAGGGCACGGAGGATGTTGCCAACGAAAGATATCATGTTCTCATTGATAAGCTTAATAGTTTTAAGCAACTTGATGATGAGAATGCCGAATCTATGTACTCACGATTGAATACTCTTGTGAATGAGGTTAATTCCTTAGGTGTGAAGCAAATTGAAGATTTGGAACTCATTCGCAAGATCCTTCACTCACTCCGAAGGCCGGACTATGATTTGGTGACAAAATTCTATATGAAAAAGATCTCACCACAATGACACCAAATCAAGTCCTCAACAAGGTGATGGCCCATGATCTACGCAATGACATCAAGACAAAGGCGCCATCTTCTTCACCAACACATAGTGCACTTGCATGCAAGCAACTCAAGAAGTTGAAAAAGATGGCCATCAAAGGTAGCTCAAGTGATGAGGAAGAAGAGGATGCAAAAAGCTCCTCAAGTGATGATAAAGAGCCAATGCACCCCAACCTCTACAAGCATGTAAAGAAGATGAACAAATGCTTGAAGAAAATCAACTCAATGGGGTATATGGTCTTCCTCAAAGATGTGCATCACCATCAACTCATGAAGGTTGAGAAGAAGTTCAAGAAGAACAAGCGAAAGAATGAGACGAAGCCCAAGCATGAATCATATGCTGTATTTGGTGAATGGGTAAGCGGTGGTGAAGAATCAAGTGCAAGTTCAAGTGATGAATCAAACAAGAAATTCACCACCCGCATAGGATCATCATCCAACACTTGCCTTATGGCCAAAGGTATGGATAGCGATGTAAGTGATGATGACTCCGACTCTCCTTCAATTGATGAACTTCTTGACCTTGTTCATGAGCACCAAAAAGTCATTAAGAAGCAATCAAAAGAAATTAAAAACCTTAATGCTCTCAATGATCTAAATGCTTCTCTTGCTACAAATTTTGAAGATTTGATGTGCAAATTCAAATTGCTTAGCAAGAAGCATGAAGAGCTCAAATTAAAATTTGAGAGCATTAATGATACTAATGACTCTTTGAAAATGAAGCAAACTATCACTTGTGCAATTCCTATCTCTAGGGTAGATGCTTCAACTTCTTGCATTGATTTAATCGATGATTCTTGCTCTAACCATTGCAATGAGAAATGTTATGAGAATGTTATTGTAGAATCATGTGATGATCTCATTGCCAAAGAAAATGATGAGCTCAAGCAAGAAATGGAAAGGCTCATGAAGGACTTGTATAGATTGAAGGGCAAAGGCATAGAGACCAATGTCCAACCT
Source organism: Panicum virgatum (assembly GCF_016808335.1). NCBI lineage: Eukaryota > Viridiplantae > Streptophyta > Magnoliopsida > Poales > Poaceae > Panicum > Panicum virgatum. The sequence goes on from NC_053147.1 coordinate 59,684,220, forward strand.
TCTCAAGATAACGGTGAAGACATGGTGAAAAAGCTTGAGAAGGGGTCCACCGTGACTTGCTCAAAGTGCCACAAAGAAGGCCACAAGTTCAACAAGTGTCCTCAACCAAGGAAGAAGCTTCCGGATGAGAAGAACAAGATGAAGCTCACAATCAAGAGTTCTCTCATCTACACCAAGCCCAACCGGAGGAACAAAAGCAATAGCACCTTCTATGTGATAAAAAAGAAGACCAATGGCAATGTGGTTACTCACGAGGTTGGGAAGAAGGAAAGGAGTTGGAACCACTCCATTTGGGTGCCCAAGGACATCATCACCAATATGAAGGGGCCTCAAATGGTGTGGGTTCCAAAGGAGACTTAAAGCCAAGGACGGCTTCGGGGGATTTGGAGGCTTATCTTACAAGTTGAAGTGAAGGTTCAAGCCAAAACAAGATAAGCTCACCACTTGGACATTCGTTGCCCAAGTCCTCCATTAGGTAATGGTAGCTAGATTTGAATTCAAGCATCATGTAGCTCCATTGCTCTTGCTAGGATGTTTGCATGTTTTGCATCTCCTAGTGTTATATATGGTAGGTTGCTTGTGTCATGATTCTAACCCATGAGCAATCTACATGGTTTGATAAGTGTGTAGAAAGCTACACAAGGTTACCCTTTATGGTACATGGACTTCATGAGGTATGTGTTTCATATGTGTACCATGAACACAAGCTATAGGGTAAACTTCCCAATTGTGTCAAAATCAATGTGCATACATTTGCTTGGTGATTCAAACACTAAATGCACATATTTAGGTGGAGTTCATCCTATAGATTGTGATTTTGAGACTAACATGTTTGCAAGTTTATCTTTTGAAGTCTCACGATGGAGTTAATACTCTAAGAGAATGTTATTCACGCTCAATGTAAACAAACAACTCTATAAGTGTGATTAGATAAATTGTGTTTCATGCATATTGAGCCATGCTCCTTAGAACTTAAATGCTCATATCTAAGTTCTTAGGCTATGTGCTCATACATTTGCTTAACCTTGGTGCACCAAGTGCTCATTGTTTAAAGACTTTCAATGGATTGCAAGTCACTTTCAATTGGTACATGCAAGGTAAACAAAGTAACCCCCGGAGGTATGCAAGGTTCTAAACTCATTCAATTGGTATAATTGTCAATTTCTTATTTTTTTTTGGGCTACCTCCGTGCATGATATGATCTAAGCTTTCTTGTTGAATCTTTTAGTTGTACACTTGATTTTCACTTTATCATGTTGTGTACACACTTGTGGAAAGCTTAACTCATGTCATGCTAGTTTCGTGATTTTGTGATCCACCATAGTAAATTTTCAATTGGTATCTTCATTGATATCATACAATTGGATCATAAGTCATGAAACTAACTCCCTAGGCTACTAATCTTCTCTTGAGTTATATTGTTTTGCAAGACCTTTTAGGTGATTTGATTTCAAAGGGGGAGAAATGTGGATCAAAGCAAGGCATGTTCCCAACAAAGAGGGAGAGATGTTCCCAAGAAGGAAAAATATTCCAAAGGGGAGACATGACGAGTGGATCAAGTCAACATATGAGAGAGGAGTAGCAAATAGGGGGAAATCATGGCTTTAGGGGGAGGCCAAGCCATCATTGGATGGTGGTAAACATCCAAGCGAGTGTAAGTGGTTATATTTGTCAATTCTTGCAAATTTTATGCTTGCTTTGATTGTGTTGTCATCAATCACCAAAAAGGCGGAGATTGTAACGAACATGGCACCATTTATGCCATTTTGAGTGATTTTGGTGACCGAATGACAACGCAATCAATGGGACTAATGCTTTTATTAAGTGAACATTTCTAGATCCCAGGGATGAAGTAAAAAGGCCATGCAAAACAAAACACGAAGAAAGAACTCAAACAAACGCTGAATTGGACGAGTTCTACTGAAATCAGTAGCACCGGAAGAACCGATTCCTATAGCATCGGTGCATCCGATGGTTGTCGGAAGATCCGATGGCCTGGCTTTGGTGCAAGACTGAGCACCTCTGGAGATCAAGTGAAGAAAGAATGAAGCACTGGTTTAACCGACGGTGTCAAGAGAAGCGTCGGTGCATTCAACATACTATGTTCCAGAGATGTTGTCAAGCGTGCAGCAGCCAAGCCTTCAGCACCGGTTGAACCGGTGGTGCGTCGGAGCAAGGCGTCGGTGCAATGACGTCAGCAAGAGCAATGACTATCTGCGGATCAAGTGTCACCGGAAGAACCGCCGCCTAAGCATCGGATCAACCGATGGTCCCTGAAGTGCTGCGGCCGTGTCAGAGAAGCCAATGGCTAGTTCAGAGCGCAGAGTGACCGGAAGAACCAATGCACTATGCACTGGATGTTCCGATGCCTACGCAGAAAGCTGCTAATGGCTACAAACGGCTAGTTCGACTTGGAGGCCTATATATATGTGCTCCCCCGGCCATTTGAAGATTGCTGGAGTCTCAAGACATCTCATACACATCCAAGAACACCTCCAAGCCATCCAAGAGCATAAAGATCAAATCCTTAGTCCTTAGCACAAGCTTTGTGAGTGTTAGTGCTAGGTTAGCTCTTGAGTGAGTGATCAAGTAAGGTTTAGATCCTTGTGCTGTGGTTGTAGAGTGAACCAACATTGTATCTTGGTGCGCCGGCCATCCTTGGAGCTTTGGTGGCTCGCCGGCAAGTCAACGACCCTCCGACTTGGTGTGGAGCGGCGTCGACGACATTGTGCGGGGGACGGAGACCCCTCCTTCATGGGCAATCTCCCTTAGTGAAGATCGGGATCAAGGTGACCGTGATTGTGTTCACGGAAGAGACTTGATTGCCGGGAAGCGATACTCTTCGTGAGTGCTTCAACAACATGGACGTAGGGGCGTCTTTGTGGCAATCCTAACCACGGGATAAATCCTCGTGTCGAGAGTTCGCTTTCTCTCATCCCTTCTTTTAAGCACCCGCATTTTATATTGCAACTTGTGTGCCTTTACTTTCTTAGCGTAGTATCATGCTAGGATTGGCTATAGGTTGTAAAACTCTTTGGGATGAGGGTTTCACACTAAGGTGAACCGTAGTTGCACATCTAGATAGTTTGATCTAGTTTAAGTTTTGTGCAAACTAGTTGGAGCCATAGGTTAAGGTTTTAATAGAGCCTAATTCACCCCCTCCCCCTCTTAGGCTAGAGCACCCGATCGCTTTCAATTGGTATCAGAGACGGGACTCACTTCTCTCATAAAGAAAGCCAATTTCATTGGCAAATTTGTGTTTACCGGCTCATTAGATCGGTAGGCTTCACCGCCTAGTGAGTTAGCTCTTAGGGGGAAAGGATGGATCCTTTTAGACGCACTCCACGGTTCGACGGCACGGGCTTCCAACGATGGAAGGTGCTAATGCAAGCCCATCTCCAAGCGACGGGACTAAACGTCTGGAGAGTTGTAAGTGAGGGCATAAAAAATAATGGTCAACAAGAGAAGCAATATGATGTCCCCGCAAAATGCATAATTTTGTCTTCTTTTAGTGATAATGTATTTAATCGTGTTTATTCTTGTGAAAATGCTAAAAAGCTATGGCAAACTATCATCGAGAACCATGAGGGCACGGAGGATGTTGCCAACGAAAGATATCATGTTCTCATTGATAAGCTTAATAGTTTTAAGCAACTTGATGATGAGAATGCCGAATCTATGTACTCACGATTGAATACTCTTGTGAATGAGGTTAATTCCTTAGGTGTGAAGCAAATTGAAGATTTGGAACTCATTCGCAAGATCCTTCACTCACTCCGAAGGCCGGACTATGATTTGGTGACAAAATTCTATATGAAAAAGATCTCACCACAATGACACCAAATCAAGTCCTCAACAAGGTGATGGCCCATGATCTACGCAATGACATCAAGACAAAGGCGCCATCTTCTTCACCAACACATAGTGCACTTGCATGCAAGCAACTCAAGAAGTTGAAAAAGATGGCCATCAAAGGTAACTCAAGTGATGAGGAAGAAGAGGATGCAAAAAGCTCCTCAAGTGATGATAAAGAGCCAATGCACCCCAACCTCTACAAGCATGTAAAGAAGATGAACAAATGCTTGAAGAAAATCAACTCAATGGGGTATATGGTCTTCCTCAAAGATGTGCATCACCATCAACTCATGAAGGTTGAGAAGAAGTTCAAGAAGAACAAGCGAAAGAATGAGACGAAGCCCAAGCATGAATCATATGCCGTATTTGGTGAATGGGTAAGCGGTGGTGAAGAATCAAGTGCAAGTTCAAGTGATGAATCAAACAAGAAATTCACCACCCGCATAGGATCATCATCCAACACTTGCCTTATGGCCAAAGGTATGGATAGCGATGTAAGTGATGATGACTCCGACTCTCCTTCAATTGATGAACTTCTTGACCTTGTTCATGAGCACCAAAAAGTCATTAAGAAGCAATCAAAAGAAATTAAAAACCTTAATGCTCTCAATGATCTAAATGCTTCTCTTGCTACAAATTTTGAAGATTTGATGTGCAAATTCAAATTGCTTAGCAAGAAGCATGAAGAGCTCAAATTAAAATTTGAGAGCATTAATGATACTAATGACTCTTTGGAAATGAAGCAAACTGTCACTTGTGCAATTCCTATCTCTAGGGTAGATGCTTCAACTTCTTGCATTGATTTAATCGATGATTCTTGCTCTAACCATTGCAATGAGAAATGTTATGAGAATGTTATTGTAGAATCATGTGATGATCTCATTGCCAAAGAAAATGATGAGCTCAAGCAAGAAATGGAAAGGCTCATGAAGGACTTGTATAGATTGAAGGGCAAAGGCATAGAGACCAATGTCCAACCTTCTCAAGATAACGGTGAAGACATGGTGAAAAAGCTTGAGAAGGGGTCCACCGTGACTTGCTCAAAGTGCCACAAAGAAGGCCACAAGTTCAACAAGTGTCCTCAACCAAGGAAGAAGCTTCCGGATGAGAAGAACAAGATGAAGCTCACAATCAAGAGTTCTCTCATCTACACCAAGCCCAACCGGAGGAACAAAAGCAATAGCACCTTCTATGTGATAAAAAAGAAGACCAATGGCAAGGTGGTTACTCACGAGGTTGGGAAGAAGGAAAGGAGTTGGAACCACTCCATTTGGGTGCCCAAGGACATCATCACCAATATGAAGGGGCCTCAAATGGTGTGGGTTCCAAAGGAGACTTAAAGCCAAGGACGGCTTCGGGGGATTTGGAGGCTTATCTTACAAGTTGAAGTGAAGGTTCAAGCCAAAACAAGATAAGCTCACCACTTGGACATTCGTTGCCCAAGTCCTCCATTAGGTAATGGTAGCTAGATTTGAATTCAAGCATCATGTAGCTCTATTGCTCTTGCTAGGATGTTTGCATGTTTTGCATCTCCTAGTGTTATATATGGTAGGTTACTTGTGTCATGATTCTAACCCATGAGCAATCTACATGGTTTGATAAGTGTGTAGAAAGCTACACAAGGTTACCCTTTATGGTACATGGACTTCATGAGGTATGTGTTTCATATGTGTACCATGAACACAAGCTATAGGGTAAACTTCCCAATTGTGTCAAAATCAATGTGCATACATTTGCTTGGTGATTCAAACACTAAATACACATATTTAGGCGGAGTTCATCCTATAGATTGTGATTTTGAGACTAACATGTTTGCAAGTTTATCTTTTGAAGTCTCACGATGGAGTTAATACTCTAAGAGAACGTTATTCACGCTCAATGTAAACAAACAACTCTATAAGTGTGATTAGATAAATTGTGTTTCATGCATATTGAGCCATGCTCCTTAGAACTTAAATGCTCATATCTAAGTTCTTAGGCTATGTGCTCATACATTTGCTTAACCTTGGTGCACCAAGTGCTCATTGTTTAAAGACTTTCAATGGATTGCAAGTCACTTTCAATTGGTACATGCAAGGTAAACAAAGTAACCCCCGGAGGTATGCAAGGTTCTAAACTCATTCAATTGGTATAATTGTCAATTTCTTATTTTTTTGGGCTACCTCCGTGCATGATATGATCTAAGCTTTCTTGTTGAATCTTTTAGTTGTACACTTGATTTTCACTTTATCATGTTGTGTACACACTTGTGGAAAGCTTAACTCATGTCATGCTAGTTTCGTGATTTTGTGATCCACCATAGTAAATTTTCAATTGGTATCTTCATTGATATCATACAATTGGATCATAAGTCATGAAACTAACTCCCTAGGCTACTAATCTTCTCTTGAGTTATATTGTTTTGCAAGACCTTTTAGGTGATTTGATTTCAAAGGGGGAGAAATGTGGATCAAAGCAAGGCATGTTCCCAACAAAGAGGGAGAGATGTTCCCAAGAAGGAAAAATATTCCAAAGGGGAGACATGACGAGTGGATCAAGTCAACATATGAGAGAGGAGTAGCAAATAGGGGGAAATCATGGCTTTAGGGGGAGGCCAAGCCATCATTGGATGGTGGTAAACATCCAAGCGAGTGTAAGTGGTTATATTTGTCAATTCTTGCAAATTTTATGCTTGCTTTGATTGTGTTGTCATCAATCACCAAAAAGGCGGAGATTGTAACGAACATGGCACCATTTATGCCATTTTGAGTGATTTTGGTGATCGAATGACAACGCAATCAATGGGACTAATGCTTTTATTAAGTGAACATTTCTAGATCTTAGGGATGAAGTAAAAAGGCCATGCAAAGCAAAACACGAAGAAAGAACTCAAACAAACGCTGAATTGGACGAGTTCTACTGAAATCAGTAGCACCGGAAGAACCGATTCCTATAGCATCGGTGCATCCGATGGTTGTCGGAAGATCCGACGGCCTGGCTTTGGTGCAAGACTGAGCGCCTCTGGAGATCAAGTGAAGAAAGAATGAAGCACCGGTTTAACCGACGGTGTCAAGAGAAGCGTCGGTGCATTCAACATACTATGTTCCAGAGACGTTGTCAAGCGTGCAGCAGCCAAGCCTTCAGCACCGGTTGAACCGGTGGTGCGTCGGAGAAAGGCGTCGGTGCAATGACGTCAGCAAGAGCAATGACTATCTGCGGATCAAGTGTCACCGGAAGAACCGCCGCCTAAGCATCGGATCAACCGATGGTCCCTGAAGTGCTGCGGCCGTGTCAGAGAAGCCAATGGCTAGTTCAGAGCGCAGAGTGACCGGAAGAACCGATGCACTATGCACTGGATGTTCCGATGCCTACGCAGAAAGCTGCTAATGGCTACAAACGGCTAGTTCGACTTGGAGGCCTATATATATGTGCTCCCCCGGCCATTTGAAGATTGCTGGAGTCTCAAGACATCTCATACACATCCAAGAACACCTCCAAGCCATCCAAGAGCATAAAGATCAAATTCTTAGTCCTTAGCACAAGCTTTGTGAGTGTTAGTGCTAGGTTAGCTCTTGAGTGAGTGATCAAACAAGGTTTTGATCCTTGTGCTGTGGTTCTAGAGTGAACCAACATTGTATCTTGGTGTGCCGGCCATCCTTGGAGCTTTGGTGGCTCGCCGGCAAGTCAACGACCCTCCGATTTGGTGTGGAGCGGCGTCGACGACATTGTGCGGGGGACGGAGACCCCTCCTTCGTGGGCAATCTCCCTTAGTGAAGATCAGGATCAAGATGACCGTGATTGTGTTCACGGAAGAGACTTGATTGCCGGGAAGCGATACTCTTCGTGAGTGCTTCAACAACGTGGACGTAGGGGCGCCTTTGTGGCAATCCTAACCACGGGATAAATCCTCGTGTCGAGAGTTCGCTTTCTCTTATCCCTCCTTTTAAGCTTCCGCATTTTATATTGCAACTTGTGTGCTTTTACTTTCTTAGCGTAGTATCATGCTAGGATTGGCTATATGGTGCAAAACTCTTTGGGTTGAGGGTTTCACATTAAGGTGAACCGTAGTTGCACATCTAGATAGCTTGATCTAGTTTAAGTTTTGTGCAAACTAGTTGGAGCCATAGGTTAAGGTTTTAATAGAGCCTAATTCACCCCCTCCCCCTCTTAGGCTAGAGCACCCGATCGCTTTCAAATAACTAGGCTATAAGTTTTCAGTTCAGTCCGAGCAGCATGCTGAAGCTCAAGAGTTTAAACAGAAACAGCCAAAGAGTCAAATGCTTCTCTCAGTAACCATGCGCACGGTTTGGTTTAGTGAATTTTCTTCTAAAAATTAGAAACTAAGGGGCATCAGGATAGAAAAGAAACCATCATTTTCCTGAGAGACAAAGTTCCCAACACCTCCATGCAGGCGAAGACCCTGGCTGTTTCTCCATTCCGTTCCTGACGTGCCTACCAGATCACCCTCTAATGTTCATTTCGGAAAACCACCGGTAGAGTGAAAATTGGAGAGAGCCGTTGCTTCACCCATGGTAGTCCGATGCTCCAGTGATGCTCTCTGAGTGATGCTCCAGTGCTTGATTTTCTTCGCTTGACTCAGCAACGCACAGAGAATTACCCATGTACTAGTGTGTCGGAACTTCCGACGGCCACCGGGTATTCCAGTGCTACTGAATATTCTCTATTTCTTCCTTGCACTTATCCAACTCGTCGCGGCAGTCATTTGGACACTCCAAATATATTTGTATCGTTGCTTTTTCACTGTGACTTGAGTGTCTTTACAGTGAATTGGACATCTCGGATATGGTTTGGACTTCATCCAAGGAACCTAAAAATTACAAATATAATCTTGCAAACTTGTTAGTCTCATTGATTGCGTTGTCACTCGATCACCAAATCACTCGAAATGGCCTAAATGGGGCCATGTTAGTTACACATGCACTCATCCATATATATAGGATTATTCATAGCGGTGCAATTTGAACAGGAATGCATAATCGTTCTTATTATTACCACCTGTTATGGGACAGTGGATCAGTGGATGTCCAGAACAAAAGTTGGCAAAAGAAAACAGGAAAAAAACAAATTCTATTCACTACCGTAACCCACCCCTGAGCTTCTCCTACACAGCTTGCATGTCGCAAGTTCCTGCGTGAAACTTCTTTGCTTCTTCGAACCCACTCCCCTCTCCCAGGGGAATAAATCATTTGCTGACTACAACGCCGACTCACAGGGCATAGGACAACGAACAATTCTGTGCAATGATCTGCTGCATCCCAGGAAAAATGCTCCAGGACACCGCTGGATAGGTATGATTCCTGGTGCCTTCAATTTCTACTGGAAAGAAAACTGCTGTGGTTTAAGGTTGTTGCTTGTTGTCAGTCTTGAAAGCAGCACACCCACACATACTTCCTAGTTTGTTGTTCCCTCTTCAATTAATTCTATGATACCAGCCCTCTCTTACTAGACCTTATGTAGTCATGTTTCTCAATCGAGTACTCCTATGTGCTTCTGCAATTTATTTGCATATGTCTGATGCTTTTATGTCAGCAAACTACCCTTTACACGCATTTTTGCTACTCGTCTTAAACACTCCACATGACCACAATTAGCCACTAAAACTTTTGAGAAGAGTAGAAAATTGGAAGAAAAGGAAAAAAAGGAATATGTGGGACATGCCTGGGCCTGCTCGTGATTGAAAAATACTGTCGCTGCACCACAGTGCAGGAACATGTAAATTGGAAGAATGATATGACAAGATTATTTGTTCGAGAAACAAAAGAGAATGGGAAAATCGATGTTTACTTTGCTAATCGCGAGCACCTCGATTTTCAATTCACATGTAGCCACTGGATTCCTGAAACCACTGGAACTTTCTCGCAGCTTCCACGCCTACAGCTGCCATTATAGCCACAAGCACCACTACTCGTATCAGTATACGTTCTAGCAGTAAACGTGCGAAATTTAAAAGTATTAGTGGCCAAAATTTGGGATTTACTATTAAAGCATGCTAGTAATAGACCGTAACACCAATCTAATCCTAGAAAAGTTTCCCATTCGGTTGTTATTATTGTCAACATAGCATACTAATTATTTAGATGATCGCGTGACCAAGCCTCTTTTCCATTAACCCCGGTGACTCGGCCTTGCACCCCGCAGTTTTTTTTTTCTCTCTTTACGGCTCTCTCCTAGTTTCACTCTACCAGTGGTTTTTGGAAATGAACGCTAGTGGGTGATCTGGTAGGCACGTCAGGAACGGAATGGAGAAACAGCCAGGGTCTTCGCCTGCATGGAGGTATTGGGAACTTTGTCTCTCAGGAAAATGATAGTTTCTTTTCTATCCTGATGCCCCTCATTTCTAATTTTAGAAGGAAATTCACTACCACCAAGCCGAGAGAAGCATTTGTCTCTTTGGCTGTTTCTGTTTAAACTCTTGAGCTTCAGTATGCTGCTCGGAGTGAATTGAAAACTTATAGCCTAGTTATTTCATCAGGACATTTGTTGGACTCATATTATGATGGCTAAAGTAATTCCCCACCAACTTAAACTTTTGGATTGAACTGTCTGGTGGATACAATACGATACGATATTAAGATGAAAGATCTCCAGTTCGAATCCTGTTGAGCGGTAGAGTGCCCATGCATGAGGCCTATATATCCAACACGTGTGGTAGAGAGTCTGTACACTCAACGCACACTAAATTTATATATTTATAATTGCAATTTAATTGATCGGTTCTTGTAAAGAAGTCTCAAGCGTGTTGGAGAGGCAAAAAGGTGACTCCGTGCCCCGTCGCGGCTCTCTCCGATTGACCGAAATCCCCCGCGGCCACATGGGCACGACACAGCGCGCACGCCACGACACGAATTTGGGCCGGATGGGCCGGTGGAGGCCGGGAGATCCATCAGTTATGGGCCAAAATTTCAACATTGTCGTTGTATTCATTCTTTTTTCTTTTTTCCAATACATATGCATGCTATACGTTATATATACAAAAAATTTTGCTCCAAATAATGGGTATTCAATTGAATATCCTTGAATCAAGGTGGGCCCGCCCCTGTCTGCAGCATCCCTCTACAGATATGATGGTCCTCCGGACCTTGTGCGTCGTGGGTCCCTATCGGCGACCATTTTCTAACTTGGCGGTCCTTTTCGTATGGGGTCTTCTTCCAGCTTGTCGGGATTTCCTCCAACCTTGCGATGCAGGCTGCAGGCAAGAACCTTCGGACTTCAAGAATAGCAAGCGGAAAAGGTTAAGACTATCATGAATGCCTGCAATGCTCATGTCCATACGCATACTTGGAAGTACGCACTGTACACTAGAAAGGCGGTTTTAGTTTCATGGACATGCTTGGTCTAGTTGCTTCTTCATCATTTCTGGAATCCATTTGTTGGCATAATACATTTAAAAAGGATGACAAAGAATAGAGAGTAGATATGGATACGTACCCCACCAAATGTCAGATTGCTAAAGCTTCCCTTGTTGCTATCCATCTATCTTAAAGTCCTATCACTGTGCCAATTAGTGCATCTGTTTATTACCTAATATCTGAATGATATGTTTCCTGAATATTTCATATCTGCTACAAACTTCACCCGCTTTGATCAATGTTGTCCACATTGTTTATAAAACAAAATTATTTTGTATTTCAATACATTTTTTCGCATAATCAACAAAAAAAATCCAGGTTAAGGTTTCCAATTTGCTTTTCGATTTCTCCTAAGTGTCATGGCAGAGTCTCCCACAAGAAGGATCTTCTTCTCCTTGAGGCAGCTACACAAATGTTCACTGGAGCTGCCTGAAGGTGCTACCCCAAGATTTGGGAGACGTGCAGAATTTTCGAGGAGCCCCATGTTGAGAAGAGCAAGTAGTATGGTGGAAGTGGAACACAAGTCGGATATTCTTGACACCTCCCAGTCCTACTAATAAATAATGCAACAATAATCTGTGTGTTCTGTACTCTATCATTCTGTTCCCTCTCTATTGCATAGGCAATCCCCCCCCCCCCCCCCCCCCCCCCCCCCCTCTGCTTAGTTCCATCTGGTGACTCACTATATATGCAAGAGGAATTATTCTAGTTACATGGACAAAGCAAATATTTAGTGTTTTGTGTTCTTGCTACAAATTTAAATGTGCAGTTAATGAGGGACACAACTACTGGTACGTAAGCCCTCTTGCGTACAGTTGAACACAATCTAGCCATTTCAGTTTTTCCATCTTTCTCAGCTGGTTTCACTTAAACTCTTAATAATCAGGATACAGCCATTCAAATTATCTAGAGAAACAAGAATATTCGTAACTAACGTTATATATGACCATTGCAATTTCTTCACTCTCTATGTAAGTACAGCGCCGTAATAGCAGGCTTTTGAGCTTGGCCAATTGATTTCTAATTCTCAGCCTTAGATATAAAACGACTGGCGCCCTAGACAGAACAAGTGTAGCGAACGAAGATCAAAAGATGGATAAGAACAGCCAATGAGCTAGGTGCGGGTCTGCGATGCTTACGGATTAGAAATGGGAGGCATGAGGAATCATTCAGGCTGACTGTATTCGACAACCTGTGTGACCCATGGCTGGTTCATGAGGCTCTATTAGTGTTGTTGGTTTTCTAGTTGTTAGGCCTTCTTCACTAGTTACCGTGCTGCTTTGTAGTTTTAAGGCATGTTGGGGAAAATCAACTCCACATGCACTTCTATTCATCTTCATGGGTTGTAGTAGTTTCAAGGCTGATGACAAATTGACGACTACTGAATTGTTGAACCGTCCACTCCTTCACTAATGTAATCCATCTCAACCCCAATCACATTTGTGGAAGCAAACCACCAGTTCTTGGTCAACATCCTGTAGCATTTAACTAAATTTGGTCAATGTTTTCAGTGATAATTTTTCAATAATATAGAAAAACAATATATTTTATTTAAGAACAAATCAAATGAATCACTTTCCACCATAAAAAATTGGTCCATCTATGATAATGATTGGAACTAGCTGTCTCTAGAAGAATTGATTTCAGATATGACATAGGTACATGTGCAAATTGCAGAAGTGTCCTTGCTGCTTGCAACCCTATTTGAATGTCGTACATAATCCAACATACAAATAACGTTTGGTAAAATGATGTCCTATCCAATACTGCTGACGAAGCGATGTTATGGTTCCAAGCTGATCTCAAGCACCCAGAGCCAGCTGTTATGGCGTTCGATAGTTTATCAGGTCACGCAGTTTTAACCATGTAAACGCTTTGCTCAGACTTTTCAAGGTTGGGTTTGCATCGCCAAAACCAATCTTCTTATGACGTTTAAACTCTCTCAGTTTTAATGAAAAACATGCTAGACACGGTCGTGAAAAAAATGTTTGGTAAAATAAAGTCAGCAAGCATCCAAGGTATTAATTGGTAAAATAAACTGCCATAAAAAACTTAACTCTGGTGGTTCTTTTAATTTCAGGCTGCCAAGATGCATGGAGGCAAAAATGTTGATTACTTCCAACTCAAATAAAACTCAAGTTGGGCTCAATTTTATTTCTGAATTTGCTGCTAATGCAGACAGTTCATTCAACTGCAGCGAGCAATCTGCCGAATTAAAAAAATTGAGAGATCGGGTTGATATCAAGGAAAAAAATGAAAGTTGCGCCATTTGTACAGAAGAACAATTATTCACATCCAATTCGGCACCAATTGCAGAACACAAGCACAATTATTCACAGGATTACAGGACTTGTCTGCCGCTGAACCGCACAATCGAGCATGTCTGTGGATGCAAAAGCACATCAATGCATAGAACTCGATCAGGGCATGAAGTCTTAATCTTGAGATATCAGCATGACGCACAATGAGTTGTCTGGTTCTATGTGACCTGTGCATGGCTTGGTGAGCACAAACATATATAACCGAAATATTCCGTTTTGTCAACTTTTGTATAAAACTTTCAAGTACGTAGAGTTTCAGTAGTTGATCAACCAAGTCTGAGTGAACAGTACAATGAATTAAGAACAAGCTTGATGCATTTCTAAGTTAGCATGAATGTACTGTGATTTTTAATGTTACGGAAAATTAGGTCGATACGTGCGGTGTGCAGGCTCGGTGAACCAAGTTCACCGTGGGCCATGAGAGCGGTGTTCATGGGCTCTGCACACCGCATCCTGTTTTGCTGCGTAGTGATACAGCAGCATGCTATGCCACGTGTTTGTTTGGGTCCCTCTTCCAGGCCACACAAATTTATTCCCTTCAATGCATGGTAGACGATGGGACCACCCAATGCAGTTTGTGCAATTTTCTATTGGGTATCTTATTATCATTATATATATATATGAATCTCTAAAATATATAAAATATTGAAATTAAACTTTTGGACTATTTATAACTAAAGCTAATAAGGTTTAGTCATGCTATTCTCTATTGTTCTAACATTCACTACCAGAAAACAGAGATTTCGTGAGAACATGAAACTCTCATGGAAATAGCCAAAACCGACATGAATATGATCCATGACGGCCAACTCTCACGAAAGTGCACTCACGAATCGGGCATCACGAAAAGAACATTTTCGTGAGAGGCAACCGTCATGCTCTATTTTCGTGTCGGGAATTCGTTGCGGCTACCTCCATGAAATATGTTATGCCTCCAGGTCTCCAAAATTATGTTGGTGAGAGCCAGGTGTCATGAAAGTACCGCTACGAATAATTTTCATGTAGGCCAATGCATTTTCGTGACAACTCTCATGGAAATGCATTTTCGTGTAGGCCTGCGACAACTCTCATGAAAATGCATTTTCATGTCAATGAAGAACCTCCACTAAATACATGCAGGTCCCCCACGAAAACCTGGTGGGCCAAATGACATATTTATTTTCATGAAGGTTATACACTCACGAAAATAGGGCATTTTCATTAGAGTTCACAGCAACGCGAAAATTGTGGCATTTTCATGAGAGTTCACACCACCAGGAAAATTCACAAAGCATATAACTGTCATTTCAGCATACATCCAAGCTTATACTACCATGCGCATGTATAATCCATAGGTGCTACAGCCACATAAATCCTACTATCACCTAAATGGTTAGCAACGATTATGTTCCAACCAGAAGTAATGTTGCATCAGTTCAAGTTGAGCCAAAAGTTCTCAAAAGTTAACAGGTTGACAGTGTCCTGGTATGCTGATTCTCCCTCCAGTCAATCAATTGGTCTTAAGATGTTGATTTCATTCACTACCAGCATTGTCATGACCACCTCTATAATCAGTCAACACAGCCCTCCTCATCCATGTCGTCGCAGCCCACATCATCATCATCATCATCCGTGTCATTGCAGTTGTGTTCAAGAATCTGGACTGGTGGATATTGAGAGGTCAAGTTGACAAGTACATTGACCTCATATATTGTGATGAGTGATTGTCGTGATGACTTGGAGGTTTTGGCGTGTTAGCTTGATTTTGGCTTGTGTTTGTGTCAGGCTAACCACTGTGTGTGCGTTTTGTTTATGTTCTTGTGTTTCCTTCTTGAGTGCCTGTTTGGAGTGTTAGGTGTTGACGGGTGGTCAACACGTGGAGTGGACTAACCGTGGTGTAGTCGCGACTCTGTGGAGATTGCGCCGTGCGCTTGGTCTTTGGATTGCAGGTACACAGGCGTCGAGTGTCGACGGGGAGCTGCCATGGAGGTGCTGTGGCCGATGGACTGTGCGGTGGACGGCGGTGAAGGGCAGCCGGGACCGGAGCTTGGACCGGGCGGCAGCTGTGGCGTCCACTCCTGGATCGAGGGCGCAAGCGGCGACAGAAGGCGGGTTTCTTGGTTTGCGCCACAAAACCAAGGAGGCGGACGGCGGTCGAAGATGCCAAGTCGTGGAGGCACGGGCGTCGGTCTTGGGACTGACGGAGGCGACGGGAGTCGACGGCGTCTAGGGCCTTGCTGCGGGCGAGGAGGTGACGGGCGTCGGGTGGCATCTAGGGCCGTCAGAAGGCCGAGGCGGGAACGACGTCTAGGGCCACGGCTTGGAGGCGGGAATCTTCCCGCGCGTGAGGTTTTGGCAGTTTTCTTAAAACCGGCCACCTACCCGGGTTTCGCGGACCCTCCAAAACCGCGGACTGGATCTTCATCAAGACGACGGCATCGCGGAGAAGACTTCGTTTAGAAAAAAGAACCTCGGCCGTCAGATGAGATTGTGTACAGGGGGTGCTGCATGTCAACCGGTCTGACCGGTCCAGCGTACCGGTCTGACCGGTCTCCACGGGTATAAATACCCCTTCACTTGTATTAGGTTAGTTGCGGCTGGGTATTCTGTTCGTGGGTCATTTTGTTCCTCCCAGGCCGCCGCCTCTGTGTGTCCCTCCCCGTTCCTCTCTTTAGAGTAGGATTTGATTATGGATTTGTGAAACTTTGTATTGGATTTGATTGGGAAAGGAGGCCCTATCCTCCTTGTGCCCTCTGGCTTTTGAATCAATCCAATTCCGTCCCTCTTGTGCTCTTTGGTGATGGATTTTCATTTCGTTTTTGATGCACATGATCGAGACGGTTCTTTGAGCTCTTTGTAGTGATTCACGTGCTTCTAGCCTCGTGCCCAACCTTCTGGAATTGCTAGCTTTTCAGAATTGAAGTTCTTGAGTTTTTGAGAAAACCCCAATCCTTCTTGATCTCTCCTCGAATTCTCAAGATTCTTTGATCTTTAGGACAAGTCTCTTGGGGATATGTTCATAGGGTAGATGCGAAGCTTCCCTCCAATATTCGTTGGATTTGGACTTCGTTTGCTTGAGATTTGACATTTGGAGCCTTGTTGGCGGGCTGTCTGGGAGCGACCGGTCTGACCGGTCTGTGCAACCGGTCTGACTGGTCTGCAGTTTGATTTTCCCAGCCCGACCGGTCCAGTGCACCGGTCTGACCGATCTGTGTAGGCTGTGCTGCGATTTGAGGAGTTTGACTCGCTTTTGCTTCCGCTTTGCGACCCGGGTCTTTTGCTTCGAGATAGCTGGTCCATAGCTATTCTCGCTGACCTGGGTTGGAGGGCTTGCGGTGATTTTGGGATATAGGCCGACGGATCGATTTCGGAAGAAATTTTGATCGGCTCCCATTCACCCCCCCCCTCTGGTCGCCAGTTTCGGTCCCTCAATTGATATCAGAGCTTGGTTGAGGTTTTCAATACCTTAACCGGTTTGAAAACCACTTGGCGACGTTTGTGGGAGTTTTGGCTTTGGGCTTTTTGTTTTGAGCCTTGGTTGCGCTAACCCTAACCATGCCTTTACGTTTGCACCAAGCTCTTCTCTTTTTGCATCCTTGTCTCTAGGTTTGAGTGGTGAAGTGATGGCTTCGGAAGATGACCAAAAGATGAGGAGTGAGCTTGAAATGGAGCTGAAGACTGAGGAGGAGTTGAGTGCGAAGGAGCAAGAGATGGCCTTGCTAACACTCTTGTTTGAGAAGCAACAAGAACCAGAAGAACTCAAGGACAAGCTTCTCAAGATGAGCCGAGGCCGTCTTGCTCAAGGTATACTTAGCTTGTTCACTCGTCTTTGTGCGCATGATGAGCATAGTGATGAGCTCATAAGAAAGATCGATAGACTTGAGGATTCTATTGCATCTTCTTCATGTGACTCTTGTGAATGGTTGCATGACAATCTTGTTGAGTCTCATGAGCTTTGTGATGCTTTACATAGAAAAGTTGGGAAGTTAAAGGATTCTTACTCTAGGCTTAGATGTGGGCTTGTTTATTGGAAATCTCGTGCTTTAGCTCCATGCCTTGATTGTGTAGCCTTGCATAGGAAAAATGATGAGCTGTGCTCCTTGCTTGCTTGTGCTAGATCTGAACATGAGCTTTTAGAGAAGAACCTTATCTCTAGCTTAGACCAATTAGAACATGCTAAGGTTTTGATTGTTGCCTCACATGTTGATCTTGATGTTGCTAGAGATGAGATTGCTTTGTTGCATTCCGTAGCTTCCTTGCCAGATGATGTTGATGATCATGCCATGCTTGATAAGGATGATTTGGATATGTTGCTTGCATGTGACTTTGAGCATGATCATTTGCACAATAATTTCTTGTCTAGCCTTGATACTATTGAACATGCTAAGGCTTTGCTTGATGTCTTGTATGATAATCATGATGCTGCTAGACATGAGGTTTCTTTGGTGCATTCTATTGCCTCTCTACCATGTGTTTGTTGCGATTCTTTGAATGCTAAGTTTGATGAGGTTAAGTTTGTCCACAACACATGTGTAGCTGATCTTGAGCATGCTAGGGCTGAGATTGTTAAGATGAGATGTAGGCCCAGCTGTTGCTCTTTTGCTGATGTTGCTTGTCAGACCTCTTGTGCTTCAGATTTTTTGCATGATGTTGATGCCTCTTCTGGTGTTATTTCTTGCACATCGTGTTTTGATTTGAAAGTTGAGGTTATGGCCTTGGAGATCTTGCGCGATGATATGAGCGTTGAGTTGGTTGCGCACAAGGATATGAGTGCCAACCTTGAGAAGGAAGTTGACCTCTTGCGTACCACTTATGCCGAGTGCATCGAAAAGGAAATGGAGAACTTGAGAAATGCTCCATGTGGTACTTATGATCGTCTCAAATATCAAAATGAGGTTTTGGTCACTACATGCAAGGGTCTTTGTGCTCAGTTCCTTGGTTCTCACACTTCTCTCCACTCTGCTGCTGGCTTTTCTTCCCCCTTGCCACCAGAGTTAGATTCTCATGTTGAGAGTGAATCCATGGACAAGAGCACTTGTGGTGTGGCTAAGGATAGCTCTTCCATAGCTAGTCCTAAGCCGTGTGTTAAGTCGGGTGATGTCCAAGGGAATCCAAATGGCAATGGTGCTACTTCCATATTCGAGACTCAGATTCCCAAACCAAAATTCAAGTGCACTTTTTGCAAGAATGATGGACATACATTCGATTTCTGCTTCCGCCATGTCAAACATGAGCGAAGAGTTCGAGCTAAGGATTTTAGGAAGTCTCGTGGCTTTTCCCATGGCACGAACATTCCTAGTGCGTGCACTAAGTTTCAGGCTAGTGCTCCTTGCGCTAAGTCCCAAGGGATCTCTCACTTGTCTGAGAATGGTGTGCCTCCTTCTAGGGCTTTGTACCATTGCACTTTTTGTGAGAGAGATGGGCATCAAGATAGCTTTTGCTATAGGCGTGCCAAATGCATCCGCCGTGCTCGGGTTTCTAGGCCGTTGGATGTTCATTGCCCTTCTCATGGCATGAACACTTGTGAGCCTTCTGAGAAGCAGTGTGCTAGCTCTAGTGATGTAAGCCAGGGTACGTGTGTGGGTGAGCCTCAAAAGACCTTGGATGGTCATTGTCTCTTTTTAGGTGGTGACTCTCGTTTTCCTCGAGTTTCTCCTGTGAGACATAACTCCAAGGATGTTTTAAAAACTATTTTGAACCCGCATTTGCATCATGCTGATCCTCGCATTATTATCCATGCTTCTCGTGATCATGTGGCCAAGTCTTGGGTTCCCAAGTACATACTCGCTAACCCTTTGGGATCCAAGACTCGGGCTTCTAATTCCTCTCTTTTGTAGGTGAGAGGACGCGGATGGAGAACATGTGCTCCATAGTTCTTGATCCTTTGCAAGGTAGATCAATACAAGATGGTTCTCCATGCCGGTTGATGACCCTATGGATCTTTGTATCATTTGTATATTCATGAGCTTTTACTCCCTTGTTCTTTGTGTTTCCCTGTTTGATACCTTTTCAGGTTAGTTGTACTTGCTAGGTTTTGCCTTGTTTGTGGTTTAGCCACTTTTTATGTTAGCTTGTGTGACCTTCTAGTTTTGCTTGCTAGTTGTGTCTTTGCTACCTGTGATAGGCTAGTCGTGTTTGTGTTTGTGTGTGAATCACATGAACTTCATACCGTGCTTTGTTGCCTTGTCTCTTCAATTGGCTTCAGGCTTGTGCATTGATATGTTTTTCATGTGATATCATTTTCCTTGAAGGCTTTGTTTCGCTTTTGCCTATGTTCCTAAGTTTGCTTGCTTGAGTTTTATCTTTGTCTAGTCTTGCTACTTTGCTTCATGCTTTGAGTGCCTTAGGATTGTTCTAGGGGTATCTTTTGTCTTGGTATCTACCTAGATTTTCGATTGGTATCTCTATGTTTGTGTAGCCTGACTAACGCCTAACCATATGCTTGAGCTTGTTTTCTCTTGGTACTTGGCTTCTTCTTGTTGGTGTCTAGCTTTGTCTTGTGCTAGGTCGCAGTCTGTTGAGGGGGAGCTCTACCCCAAGTTGATGACCGTTATCCGGAGTTACTGCGCCGGCTGCAGGCTCTGGCCCCTTCTGATTCAACTACCTCAGCTCAGGAGGACGATCCAGTACCACTACTTCCACTTCGATCGTTCACCTCTACAAGAACTTGTTCGAGCAGAAGGTGGACCCGCTGAGGACGCAGGGGAGGTGACCTCGAGCTTGCTATGCTCTAGGTCCAGCGGGATCTTCATCGAGGTATGTAAGTGTTTGACTTGTACGATTTCTTCCCAGGATAGACTTGTGGTTTTCTGATTGCTACCTTTTCATGATACTCAGTTGGATCCATTTTGGTCTAGTCCTGTGTGTCTTTGAGCCTATGTATTTGCTGAGTGCTTCATTTGCTTAGCTTTTGGCTTGTCTTTGTTTTTCTCTTAGTTTTAGCTTGATTAGTTGCATTGTGCATATGCATTGTACATGTTTGCATTTTGCATTGCTTCACTGCACTGACATTCTTGTATACACTATTATGATCTTCTAGTGCTTGCTAGTGTAGTTTCTTAGACTTGATCATGTATAGCTTGCTCCACAGTATATGTCATATCATCTGAGTTAAGCTTTTTGATTTGAAAATCTAAAAACTCGGTCACCCTGTCTTGGCTACTAGCATGATAGGGTGTATTGATGTGCTTTGCTATCTCATTCATGCTAGTGTGGCTTGTATTCTTTGACATGAGCTAAAAATTGTTGAGTTTGTTCAAAATATGTCTGAAATGAAATGAAAAGATCTAGGTGGGATTGCTTGTCGCACTGATCGAGCTTTCGGGACGGCTCACATAGCACTAGTGAGAACCCGGGCAAGGCTATGCATGACTGAAGCGAGTGCCTTAAGCTTCTGACTACCTTTGGCATAGGCTTGGCCTCGTTGCTAAGTAAAGCATGACAAGCTTTCAACCCCTGGCAAATTCACTTTCTTGATAAGTTTTGATATGCATAATTAATTCGTGATAAAATACAATGGCTGTTTTGGATCACCTTGTATGAGTTTGACTAGCACTGCTTTCTTTCTCCTACTTGCTGTTGCTAGATCATGGGTGATGCTTTTATATTTTGATGAACTGAACTTGCTAGCTCTAGACTTGATTGATATATCCTGTTGAGCTAGATTCAGTTCCTGTTTATGAAGCACACATGCCTGTCACTCGATGATCATATCCTTGTATGCCTGAATGTTTCACGTACACCGTCTGCACAGAATTCATTGCATAGCATGCTTTGATGGGGAGTAGGTATTCAGGTTGAGCATTTATCCAGGGGGAGTTGACAGATTGAGTGCTGCACTCATGGGGAGTTGTGCATATTGTGAGAGGTTAAGCATTTTGGGGGAGTTTGAGCTTTTGCATGCTCTCGCATCGGTTATGTTGAGCCTTTGCCTCTTTCTGGAGGAATCGGTGCTTTGCCATTGCATGACTGTGTTGAGCCCTGCCTCTTTCTTGAGGGGTCATGCTTTGTTGATCGGTTGCGTAGAGCCGTTGCCCATGTCTTTGGGGACCGATTTTTGACTTTGGTTTGTCTCATTCCATATGATCCTTCTTGACTTTTCTTTGGCTTTTGATCATTTGGATGAGATTTTCGGGTTTTTGCACTTCAAACCATTTCTTTGTGCTTGATTCGTGTCAAGTCACTCATCAAGGGAGAGAAATGTTCCAAACCATGTCAATAAATACCTTGGTTTGCTTGGTGATGAGTGATTGACAATGGTTTGCTTGGTGATGAGTGATTGACAACGCTTGTCAAAATTGGTTTGAGTGTTTTGCTTCTTGGGTCTTTCGAAGATGTCCTTTGACTCCTTGGCGGTGTTGAGCTGTGATCTTTTTCTTTTGGAGCCAAGCAGTTTTTCTGT
Organism: Panicum virgatum; assembly: GCF_016808335.1. NCBI lineage: Eukaryota > Viridiplantae > Streptophyta > Magnoliopsida > Poales > Poaceae > Panicum > Panicum virgatum. Next base: position 59,706,125 of record NC_053147.1, read on the forward strand.
GGAGTCTTCTAGATCCTTGCTCATGTCGAGTGGCCTTGTTCTTGGCTTTTATCTGGCTTTTGGGCACTGGCTTGGGTTGTTCTCGCTTTCATGTCATCTTTTCGACAATGCACTCATCAAGGGGGAGATTGAGAGGCCAAGTTGACAAGTACCTTGACCTCATATATTGTGATGACTTGGAGGTTTTGGCGTGTTAGCTTGATTTTGGCTTGTGTTTGTGTCAGGCTAACCGCTGTGTGTGCGTTTTATTTATGTTATTGTGTTTCCTTCTTGAGTGCCTGTTTGGAGTGTTAGGTGTTGACGGGTGGTCAACACGTGGAGTGGACTAACCGTGGTGTAGTCGTGACTCTGTGGAGATTGCGCTGTGCACTTGGTCTTTGGATTGCAGGTACACGGGCGTTGAGTGTCGACGGGGAGCTGCCGTGGAGGTGCTGTGGCCGATGGACTATGCGGTGGACGGCGGTGAAGGGCAGCCGGGACCGGAGCTCGGACCGGGCGGCAGCTGTGGCGTCCACTCCTGGATCGAGGGCGCAAGCTGCGACGGAAGGCGGGTTTCTTTGTTTGCGCCACAAAACCAAGGAGGCGGACGGCGGTCGAAGACGCCAAGTCGTGGAGGCATGGGCTTCGGTCTTGGGACTGACGGAGGTGACGGGCGTCGACGACGTCTAGGGCCTCGCTGCGGGCGAGGAGGTGACGGGCGTCGGGCGGCGTCTAGGGCCGTCAGAAGGCCGAGGCGGGAACGACGTCTAGGGCCACGGCGTGGAGGCGGGAATCTTCCCGCGCGTGAGGTTTTGGCGGTTTTCTCAAAACCGGCCACCTACCCGGGTTTCGCGGACCCTCCAAAACCGCGGACTGGATCTTCATCAAGACGACGGCATCGCGGAGAAGACTTCGTTTCAAAGAAAGAACCTCGGCCGTCAGATGAGATCGTGTACAGGGGGTGCTGCTGGTCAACCAGTCTGACCGGTCCCTGGCACCGGTCTGACCGGTCTAACCAACCGGTCTGACCGGTCCAGCGTACCGGTCTGACCGGTCTCCGCGGGTATAAATGCCCCTTCACTTGTATTAGGTTAGTTGCGGCTGGGTATTCTATTCGTGGGTCATTTTGTTCCTCCCAGGCCGCCGCCTCTGTGTGTCCCTCCCCGTTCCTCTCTTTAGAGTAGGATTTGATTATGGATTTGTGAAACTTTGTATTGGATTTGATTGGGAAAGGAGGCCCTATCCTCCCTGTGCCCTCTGGGCTTTTGAATCAATCCAATTCCGTCCCTCTTGTGCTCTTTGGTGATGGATTTTCATTTCGTTTTTGATGCACATGATCGAGACGGTTCTTTGAGCTCTTTGTAGTGATTCTCGTGCTTCTAGCCTCGTGCCCAACCTTCTGGAATTGCTAGCTTTTCAGAATTGAAGTTCTTGAGTTTTTTAGAAAACCCCAATCCTTCTTGATCTCTCCTCGAATTCTCAAGATTCTTTGATCTTTAGGACGAGATCTCTTGGGGATATGTTCATAGGGTAGATGCGAAGCTTCCCTCCAAGTTTCGTTGGATTTGGACTTCGTTTGCTCGAGATTTGACATTTGGAGCCTTGTTGGCGGGCTGTCTGGGAGCGACCGGTCTCACCGGTCTGTGCAACCGGTCTGACCGGTCTGCAGTTTGATTTTCCCTGCCCGACCGGTCAGACCAGTCCAGTGCATCGGTCTAACCGGTCTGTGTAGGCTATGCTGCAATTTGAGAAGTTTCACTCGCTTTTGCTTCCGCTTTGCGACCCAGGTCTTTTGCTTCGAGATAGCTGGTCCATAGCTATTCTCGTTGATCTGGGTTGGAGGGCTTGCGGTGATTTTGGGATATAGGCCGACGGATCGATTTCGGAAGAAATTTTGATCGGCTCCCATTCAGCCCCCCCTCTTGTCGCCGGTTTCGGTCCCTCAGATATTCTACAAAGTTAGACTTTATTAGTTGGAGTAACATTTTCACATTTCCAATCATACAGATATGCAAATATGTAACAAAATATCCTATCATCTATGAAGAGTTTGAACTTAAGATTCTAGGTTGATGTCACGAGAAAACAGAGGGAGGGCGGCGGTGGCCGGGCTGGGAAGCTCCAGCGCGACGAGGAGAAGCTCGGGTGTTACCGCTACATAAAAGGAAAATTGAAATCGATTTACCCGGAGTCCCGTCCATGGAGCTTGTGGCCGCTATCGCTGAGCCTCGTCCATCCTCGCGTTGCAGCGCGCCGGCGAGCCCGTCCTCGCATTGCCGCGTGCCCGCACTACTCCGCTCCACCTGCGGCCACGCGTTGCTCCTCCTGCCTCTGCCCGCGCCGCTCGCCTATGGCCGCTCGCGCGGCTCCTGCTGCCTCCGCCCGCGGCCGCGCACGCCGCTCCTGCTGCCTCCGTACACGCCGCTCGCCTGCGTCCGCTCGCGCTCGCGGGGGCGACGGGGAGACAGGGAAGATAAAGGAGGTGCGGAGGCGGCGCGAGGACTTTGGGGGTGAGAGGGTACTGCCGACCGGCCGCCGCGCGAGTGGATCTGAGGAGGCTGAATGGAGGGGAGGAGTATGCAGCAACTAGGGTTTGTGTGAGTGTGATAGGAGTCGTTGGATTGAATATGGATGGTCAGAAAACGTTGGGCCATTTGGGCTGAAATGGGCCTAGCATTGATTAGCGTTTTTCTTATTCTTTTTTTTATTTATTTATTGCATCATTGTTAAGTAATAGTAACACATAAAAATAATTATTTTATACAAACCAATATATTTTTAGTATAACACACTATATATTAGTTGCCTTGTAGAAGTTTCAATAATTTTTGAACAGATTTGGTATTTTCAACCATTTAAATGAATTTCTACATGTTTATCAAAAGTAATTACATAACTATGCATACCTCCAATAAGATTCAAAAAATTGCACAAAAATTATATTTAGGTTCATATGTTCTATTCTATCCCATGTCCTAGAGCTGGACAAAAAATTCAATTGTCTTCTATAAAAAAAATCAAACTTCTATGTTCAAATTACACCATAATAATTACAGTAATATCTGAATTAGGTCTAAAAATTCTACATATTGACATGACAACATATTTTTGGTCCATAAACTTTCCATAAAAATTTTGGATGGTTTTAATAAAGTGGTATCATACATTGTTCATAAAAGAATGCATCTCTTGTATAGTTTCTTATAACTCAAGTCAAACTTTAAGATTTGAACACCTCATAATAATTTTGAATTCATATCAACTCCAAATTTGGACACAACCTTATGCTTACCATAATATTTGAAAATATGAAGTTACATTGCTAATTGTTATGCAAAAAAACTTATTTTTTCTATTCTCTACTTAGGTGACATAAAAGACATATGCAAGAAATCCAAGAAATACCAATTAACATACAAAAAAATATCGTTAAATGAAAGATCATGATTTTAGAAAAATTCTGGAAAAAATCATCAAATTTTAAGTTCTTATGAGGGAGAAATACCAGTTACAAATTTTAATTCAAGATTAAAAAGGAAAAGATGAACAAAGCTCACAGAGTACAAAGCTAGCTTCAATCCACCTATTTCGTGAGAGTTGCTAATGGCTCTCACAGAAATAACGTACCTCTCATGAAATCATTTACACGACAGTTTATGGAACACCATCATGAAATATGCACAATTTTCATGAGAGTGTTAGGATCACCTACACGAAAATAGATATTTTCAAGACGGTCCATGTAAAACCTTCACGAAAATGAATTTTCGTGAGAGGTTTTTTCTCACCTCCACGAAAATAAACTTTTTCATGAAGGTCATTGATTACTCTCACGAAAATAGCCCTCCTCTCATGAAATCTCCGTTCTCTAGTAGTGATTGGTGCTGATTTCCCTAGTGCTACTGTTCAACGTTAATGCCCTTTGATCAACGAACTGAAATAAAGATGCAGAACAACTTTTCTTGGCCACGACTCTTGAAAGACTTTCTTTTAATATATATGAATTATGAGCCTATTTGGATGGATTAAGTTTAGTGCTAAACTTTAATTAGCACCTATTAGCACTCATAATCTCGCTAAAGTTTTTAGTTTTAACTACGGTTTAGCCCACCCCATTAGCATTACTGTTTGGACGGACTAGTGCTAAAATTTAGTTTATTTGGACATTAGCATTTGGATCCAAACATTCTCTAATACTATTATACTCTTGGAAGTCATGACAAGTCCATTTAATTTACTGATCGAACAACTATGCTGGGTATAAATATGCAGTGCAATGTGACCAGCCACACTGAACCGTAGGAGTTCAGAGAAACAAACATAGAGTAAAAACACGTGCATATAGCTCCATGACACCAGTGAATTCTTCCACTGTAAAATAGAAATGCGAGGTGTCAGGATAGAAAGCAAAACCTTGCATTAATTTCCTCCTCTCTGCAGTTCCTGATGCCGCGGAGCTAGGCCTCCGATCGTCACGTCTGCATGCTCCGTGTCTGACGTGCCTGCCAACCAATGCAACCAGTGATTCATCATCATCGCGGCTGAAACCGCAGGATCAGCTAGGCTGTGACCTGCCTGCAGGTATCTTAGCTATACATGGGGGCTTCATGTCTAGCTTGCTGCAGACAAGTTGGTTAGCTTATGAAAGTTTAAGGCGTAGAAGACCCAGATTAGAAGTAACCAATAGTTACCTCAATGTATAGATCATTATCGACTTAGCATCTTCTAGATCATGCTGCTCTTTTGGGTTCATGCCATGTTACCGCGATGTGTTGATGCGGTGAAATCGCCACTAGTTTTTCAGACCAGCACGCGCCGGGTCATTTCAAGTCCTAATACAAAATTTCAGATCGCCATGTTGCAGTGCTTTTTTTTTTTTGAAGGGTCACCGGAAGGGGAGAGGATCCCCCACCTGATTTTTCATTGCTTATGTGGCCCAAGATGACCTGATGAAAAAGGTTTTATTACAGTGTGTAGTATAGTTTTACATTGCCTGATGAAAAATAGAGCACCAAACATCTCCAAGCGCCGCGTCGGCACGGGGAAGCCTGCATGCCCACAGCCTGGCTTCAGCTTTGCAGTTTTGCAGTAGTTGGATCACTGTTGCCGCTTCTCCTCGGAAGACAACACCATTCCGTCGCTTCCACAACTGCCAGCAGTTGCAGTGCTCGATCGCATCTCCATTCTAATTTCGAGGATCACGCATGCGAGAGTGATGACCGACGACCATGCTGTGTTTATTTTCATGCTTTCATTCTAATTTCCACATGCATGGTCGGTTGCTCACATGGTTGGTGGCTAGTTTTTTTTTTAAAAAAACCTGGCAGGAGCTATGCCTTTCAATATTTCGCAATCATGTGAGCAACACTACAGGGCGGTTGCATAATCACCTAGCGCAACGATTTCCAGCTCTCCTCAGCCACTGTACTCGTCAGACGCTCATGGTCAAGGCAGTACTCCAAACCGGCTTGGACGTGCACTTGGTACCCCGCCTCAGCCCCCTGGCGCGGGATGAACTGGCGCAAGTCAACCAGATTGTTGCTGCAATCACCCCGTCGATGGAGGACGACGAGCGGATGACACCTTTCGCCTCCGATGATGGGAAGATTCACACGGCCTTGTACAAGCTTCTCACATCCATCAGCAACTCCAAGGATGCCATCTCGCGCTTTATCTGGGATAATTGCGCCCCGCCGCGAGTCCAATTCTTCGCTTGGCTGCTGACCAACGACAGAATCCAACACAAATGCAACTTAAAGAAGAATAAGGTGCTCGATGACTCTACATGTGACGTCTGTGGAGGCGCTGAGAAAACAGTGGACCACTTGATCTTCAGGTGCCCACATGCTTGCAATTTCTGGCACGCGCTGGGTTTCGCCTCGGTGATGGCACGCAGGTGCTCAACTTGGACCAGCTTGGCAGGCCAAGTAGAGTGCCAGCAGAACAGTTCGGGGCCTTCATCCTCCTTTGCTGCTGGCAGCTTTGGAAACAACGTAACGGACACGTCTTCCGCCAGGAACCTATCTCGCTGCAGCGAACCTTGCAAGCCTGCAAGACAGAAGCGACGCTTTGGGGCGCAAGAGCTCCGAAAGGGTGCCGGGGCATTGGTACTCGATGGTGTGAAGTTTTTTCCATTTCAATGTAAACCACGATGAAACGAAATGCTGTAAAATGTTTTCACATTACCCGGGCCGGTTGGGGCCATCATAAATGAAATTCAGGTGGGGATCCTCTCCCCCCGTTCACCCTTCAAAAAAAAAAACTTGGGGGTCCTGGACGGTTGCCCTGGATGGCAACATACAGTCTACAGGGCCGGCACTGTTACCCTTGGCCCTTACGAGTTTGTGACCGGAGTGCACGGGCTGTACGGCCCCTACAGTTACGGGGGCGACGACATCACTGGCTTCACCATCGTCACCAACCTCCGGACCTACGGACCGTTTGGAGTCAGTGGCTCCATCAAGGAACCACCCATGTCCTTGGACTTCCCCGTTATGAACAATGTCACCACCGTAACAATGCCTACGTCACGGCCGTCGGTGTCTAGGTCAAGCTCTTGTGATGATTGTCTGATTGTCGTCCTCTCTGTGGCCAAATCGATCATGAACCTAATGGTGGTCGTGTGTCTTTTGTGCGTATGTACGTTCAGCTTTTGTGTGTGCGCGTGAAAAATAAATCGGCATCTATCATGTGTGTGATGAGCGTCAAGCCCTTTTGAAGTTCTGAAGGATTTCTATGTTTGAATAAACATTTTATTTTCAAGCACTGCCTTCGCTTGAATAAACTTGTGGTCGTGTCTTACTGCCGATGAGCCAATGTCTAATAAGAGGTGCGTGAGAGCAAGAACAAAGTTGAGACTGTATTTCATATGTATCAGGAAAATAGTAGTGTTGAATAATGTATGTTCAGATTATATGGATTCTTTTATGATTATTTCTATATTTATGAGTACTAACTCTCTTCTCAGCACAGCATTTAAAATGAAACAAAAATAGGATAAGATCTATTTTCCGCTGTATCAATCTTTCAATAATCTGAAGGAGTAAATTGAAATATCTAGAAATTACCGGCGCAAAGATGCATATAGCTATTGCATGGACAGGGAATTTTGCTGTAATAAAAGCTTTCGATATGTTGTAAATTGCTGACGCACTTAATTGATCGAGAAACTTGGCTATAAAAGAGCTCCTTAGAGGGAACACACACTTGTGATGAAATTCAAGAAATGTATTGGAAGAATGCATGTGTGGGTGCGTAGGTAGCTCTCTGGACAGAAGCACAGAAACAAGCAACGATCTTACTACAAAGCTCCCATAGATCAAATAGATATTGGAGGCATGAGGAATCATACATACACCACCAACCATGGTAGATGATGTATACTGGAGCATTCCGCCTAGGGTTTATCGGATCCATGCACCAGGCACGGTGGATGATGGATACTAGCTCAAGGACGATGGGTACGGTACATCTTCAAGAAGACCTTGCATTGCATGAAGCTGATTAACTTTCATCGATATGCTTCCATGTTTCTTTATCTCGTAAGTTAATTAACATCATTCCACTAGCTAGCAACATTTGTTGATGATTCAAAAATTGGGTCGACCCACCACTGGAAACATTTTTTCACTATATATATATATATATATATATATATATATATATATATATATATATATTTGCTAGTACATGTTCAAGATATTTCTTCAATCCAAAATATTGTAACTAGCAGATGGGCCTCTGGCCGAGTGGTAACTCCCGAGGATGGGAGCTTGCCGGCGGGGGTTCGAACCCCCACCCCGCACCTGGGTACTGAGGTGCATGCGTGTGTGGTGGTATGTGTAAGCCTCGGTATGATGCGTCCTCAGCGTGGGCGTCCAAAATCTTACATGACTCCCCAATGCTTGTAAATATTTGGTTGGAATAATTTGAGGTTAACATTCAACTACAAAACCGAAAAACAGAGATCGAAACTGGACAAATTTGACCCTTTGAGTGGTTTCAAAGGTGATTTTTATTTTATGATAATTAAAAATTTTCAAGGTCAAACTAAACAATTCATAAGTAATTCATTTTAAATAAAAAAATACAAAACCAGTACCAATATTTTTCTAAAAACGTAACGTATCTATTGGCATTCTATTTGTTATTCATTCGAATCCCATTTTTTATATTTGTACTATTTGTTTGCTAGTAGTTATGCTTATTATTTTTTTAAAAATAAGATTCTAGTTGAGCAACAACAGATAGGTTACCATATTAGGAAAAAAAATTGGTACTAGTTTCATATTTTCTGATTTAAAATGAATAAGTTTTGATTTTTAGAAAAATACCCAAAGGGACAAAATTGTGCCGTTTCGACAATTGTATGGCCTACATTATCCGACTTTATAGCTGAAGGTTGAAAATCGGACTTTGTCATAGTTTGAGGGTGTAAAGTGGATAGTAAACCATAAGAAAAAACATAAACCATCTGACTAAGCATGGTAGAGGTAAGGATTGTTTTTGTAAATATTCTTAGGCTCTATTTTTTTTAGCTTGCAGCTTGTAGGTCGCTCTATATGGCTACCTGACGGGGGCTGATGACAATGCGTCTACCCCTGTCCACCACGGCACCAACGATGCACACGAACAGGACGGTGCAGCACAATTCGTCCGCCTCTGTTCCATTTCATACGGATGCACATGCACCGGACGTACGGTTCTTCAAATGCTGGCCTAGTTAATGCCTGAGTACCCAGCATTTTCGAGCATTGTCCTCAAAGAATTGAATCTGATGCTATATTGATGATTTGTTTCTCTTTTGAATGTGTGCACAGAATTATTTTGAGTGCTCACGTGGGTACTGATGGAAGTAATTATACATATCAGCAAATACCACATGACAGAATAAGTCGGCTATAAAGTGGCACCTTGGTCTAAGCAGGTACACTACTGAAGATGAAGAGTTTTGAAAAGAAGAGCTTGAGAGCTATAGTCTGAATGCTTCTCTAAGGAAGCATGCTAACCGTCTTTTGGTGACAGCGAAACTCTGCCTGTAAAATAGATATGGGAGGCATGAGGGATGAAATAGAACCATTTTACTTTTTTGGACTCCTATCACCCACTCCGTGTAGTCCACGACAATGTCTATGTTGTCTTCGCTTCATGGCCAAAACGAGACTGCAAGACCACCCAAAAACCGATTTCCATACTAAAAACTGCCGGCTGGGTAAAAGAGCATGGTGCTCAACGGCGGAACCAGGGGGGGGCTAGCAGGGGCCACGGCCCCCCTAAGGCTGAAAAAAAAAATTGAACCTCCCTCTTTTTTTGCAGTATATAACAAATAATTAGATAAGTAATTCTACAATAAATTCAATATCTAAGTAGCTCACGTTGTATTTTCAATTAAAATCAAGTACATAGTCTAAGAGGCAATAATTACAAGCAAAAAGTAGTCTGTTTTGCATAGCTTCCTCACCGACTTTTGATGAAAGCTCTGTCAAAGTATCATTTTCAAAATGATTTTATCATGGGAGCCGTGAATAAAGCCATAAAACGGCTTTGCCTGCGAGCAAAAAATTGTGGCTTCTCGCGGCTACCATGATCCTAGGCGACTGAAGCCGTTTTACGAAACAATTTTTTAACACAACTTCAATTTCTACTTCATCAAAAAATTGTACCAGAGCTATTTTAGGAGGAGCCGCAGCCAGGGTTAATGCTACGTACAGTTTGCCTGGTACTGATGCACCAGGGTAATGAAAAATTTAGCACTAGCTAGACTTGCATTTACCATGTATTGTTAATTTTTTTATGGTCTTTAACGGTTGCACCATGATAATTTTAGAGGTAGCTTCGCCCCTAGCCGCAGACATGGCACATAGACTCTGAATCGTTTTTGCAATGGTATAACAAACTAACGGATGCCTCAGCCGAACTGCAGACGTACATACGTCGCAGTAACGCCGCCGGCCGCCGCCATAGCCATATGTTGGCTTAGCCTCTTGGCCCCCCTTCAAAAATTTTCTAGTTCCGCCGCTGATGGTGCTCTCGAATTGTCGAGCAGGAAGGAATGGGACACAGGCTTGGTCTACAAATAAGGAATACTGTCTTGCGAACTTTGATCGAGTGGCGACTACTAGGCCATGGAACGTAGAGGCGCAGAGAGCAGCAAACAATGTCGTAATAGGAGGGTGCCAATTGTGTAAGATTGATAATAAGTCAAACAGAATGTCCTACTTATCGATCGGCCAAGCTCAAAGCCTGCTATCACAGCTGTAGTAGTAGAAACCACTGTAACCTGTTATAGGCGGCCTGCTGCCTGCGTGACCTTCTATATCTGCACTAAGGCGGGCATAGTGCATGATGCACCGCAAAGATGCAGACGCAGATTCATTTCAAGGTATTACTCTGACATGGTAGACACTGCGAACAGCTGGAGGGTTTGAACTACAGCCACATGACATGTTGCAGTGGAGGATTTCCTGTACATCAATGTAGAAGTGCATGGTAGTTCTGCTTCTGCTGATTTTCTATTCTTTCACAAAAGAATAATGGTCCAAACTTAGAATAATTAATAATAGTTAACCATGGATGAATCGAAAAACCTGACTGAACGTAGAGAAATAAACAATACGGTTACTAATTGCACTGCCTCAGCTCCGACCACGCTTGCGCCTTCCCTCAACGACAACAGATCACCAAGAGAGGATGACCATTCGTCCATTGATCAAAGTGCCAAAATGGCTCAAGCTAGATTAGTTTGCCCGTACCTTTGCTTGATGCTAGTTACCTTGATGTGCACCTGCGCTCCCTCCCTGACTGCGGTGTCCACGACGCACTGTTTTCTGCTATCTTAGTAACAGAAGGGCTATCATCTACTACATGAGAAACTCATCTGCTTCTAGTCCAATTTGAACATCTGCGTTACTCACGCCCTATTACTACAGGGATGTTAGAGTACACAGAAGAGATCCAAATATCCGATAGGATCCAGCTCATGGTAGGAAAGAAGACGAAGAATTTACAGTAGCTTATTGTTTGACATCCCTTGATTAGTTTCTAACTCTTATCCCTCATATTGCCTGTGAGATCCAATGCACTATGTACTATACAAACAGTCCGCAAGTCCCAGTACAAGTCATCCAATATTCATTGTATTATTCTTCTCACATTGTAAAAGAAATGTAATTAGAATTATGTTTGAACAAAGTTACCAAGCCTCAAGCCCACAACAATGTGCAACAGCTGTAAATGCCCCAATAACTGTGAATTATGTGAACGAGCTACTCCCTATAAATAGTTGGACCTACATCATATCGCGCAAGGACCAATGTAGTGAGATGTCCGACTGACAGAATTGGTGTAGAGATGCAAGAGCCACACAAAATCCAGAGAGAGAGAGAGAGACTGAAAAACAATATAATGAGAGAATTATCATTGAACAAACTTACCATGCGACAACAGCAATAACTGTTTTTATATAGTGAGACGACCCACTGATAAAATTTGTGGGGAGATTGGCGCAAGAGCTACGCACAATCCAGAGAAAGTTGGGGGGGGGGGGGTTGATTTAGTTCAAAAAAATTTCACAATCTTGCTGCTTTCATAGGGCTGGGAGGTGTCAAGAACGGAAGGAGCACGACGTCGTAGAAAAAATATCACAGCTCAAAGTTCCGTCTGTTGAGTCTCCTGTAGCTATCTTCTCTAGTTATGCAATCTGGCGACACCAGCAAGAACCTCTCCAGTGGAAGGGGACCTTGGAGTCTACTCAATATAATACTGCTCCTCACCCAAAACGGATTGGTCTACTGCTGCCGGCTTATCTCAGATGCTGGCGTGCCCAGCACTTCGAAGCACCATCCTTCGTCACATTAATTAGTTGGATCAGTCTCGTTCAAGATTCGACTGAACAAGAGCAAGCCCTCCCCTCTCAAACTGCCCCACGACATGTCGACATGGATTCGCATAAAAAAACATCTGTATATTATTTCAAATCAAAACCATACGAAGCACTACTATCTTTCTCATGATGAGAAGCATGAAGCCCTACTGATCCTATCTCATGATTACTACCTCTGTTTTTTGTTTATATGAATATGACGTTCCGACAGCAATTTTAGTATTAATTAGCCTACGTTTCTAACTACAAAGCGTCAGATAAATTAAAAAAGAGGTAGTATTTATTTATTTGCCACTTCATCTCAAATGCTGATGATGTGGCATGATAATCAGTAAGAACGAAAATCCTAGCTATCCCATTTGATAGGATTACCAGAATGTTAGAGTACATGGAAGAGATCTGATAGGATATCCACAGCTTATGGTCAACGTTAATGCCTTTGGTCAAGGAACTGAAATAAAGATGCAAAACAACTTTTCTTTGGCCAGGACTCTATCGGAAGACTTTTTCCTTTCATAAATAGTCCCTGTTTGGTTCATAGAACTTTTGTACAAGTTTCTGGACTTTAGGGGCTAAAAAAACAAATAGGAGGGACTTTTTGAGGCTAAAATGCTGTTTGGGGCTAAACTCTTGGATGCATGCATTAAGGGTAATATGGTACTTTGTGCACTCATTTAATGACTTCTAATCCATTTTAGTCTCTGGAACCAAACAGGTAGGGACTAAAATTAGTCTAGGGACTTTTGGCAACCCAAACACCTATTAAGACTCTCGGAAGCCATGACGTGTCCATTTAATTTACCAATGGAACAACTAGGCTGGCTATAAATATCCGGATCAGTCTGACCAGGCACACTGAAGCTCAAGAGTTAAAATAGAAACAACCACAGAGTTGAACACAAGCATACTTCCGTGGTGGTTGTGAATTCTTTCACGGTAAAATAGAAATGCGAGGAGTCGGGATAGAAAGCAAGCCTACTGCTTGTTGGTGATATGCCCAAGAGCCCATCATCATAATACGGTTTAAAGGCCCAAAAGGATATTGATCCAAGAGGGATTAGGGTTACTAATGGGCCTATGAGATAGAAGCCCATTAGTACGCCCTATATATACGAGGGAGGGGCTAGGGGGGGCGATAACCCTGTGAGCCGCGCCACCTCCTAGCCGCCGCCCCTCCCTCTCTCTCGGCCGCCGCCCTTGCCGTGCGTGCGGTGCTAGCACACTGACGCTCGGCGTTTCATCCCCGTACGTGTGGACTCCGTGGAGGCGCTGCTGCGACTGCTGCGCTGATCGGCTGTTGGGATCAAGTACGAGGAGCTCGGTTCGTGGGACGTGATCGACTACTTCCTCTACATCGACGCGCGACTTCTTCCGCTGCGCTGCGCGTCTAGTGGTAACGATCTATGATCTTCTACTCGCAAGTATCTTGGGTATATGCGGTAGTGATGCTAGCGTAGCCTACCCCGTTTCCCTACAGTGGTACCAGAGCCATCTTGCGTAGTTTTTGGTCTGGATCTTTTGCATATAGGTGATATGTTGTTGTAGTAGATTGGATCTATTACTTTTGCACGGTTTGATTAGATCAATTGGTCATAAGGGGTTAAAACTGGAGCGAGTTGATTGCACGGCATGTGACAAAAGATTAGTTTGTGTTCTTTCTCTGTTATGCATACGACATGTCCCTACCGGCTGGAATCACCATCGGGACTAACTGTGTGCATAGTCAGCAGATTGAACCAACAGATCGAGGTCATGTGTAGATGCAGTCTTCTCAAGTGCAAAGTTTGCACGGTCAAGGTGATTGACCTAGTGAAAATTGAGGCATTATGAATGGCTCGGATTTGAGGTGATGCGATCACTCTGATGAGATTTTCATAGGTATTCCATAGATGCGATCTGTGTAATTCCGTGAGGTTTTCATAGGGACCGCCGTTGCTTTCTCGCTGTAGCGGCTTCCCAAGCGCTACTTTGGTAGAACACGTCGTACGCCTAACTTGTTTTTGCAGGGTGTGATGTGAATGGTATGGCCTCAATGTCATGTGATGATGTATGTGATAATTTGTGCGGCCTGCGTGTCGCAAGTTAACACAACCGGGTTGAGGTTGCACCATTATTGTATAACGACCTGCGTGTCGACTTGTGATGTTTGAATCCTCATGTAATTATTTCACTAGCTATTAGATGTAGTAGCTTAGTATCTTTTCATGGAGGCTTCAATCATGATGGCGATGATGATCACCACAAGACAGGACGGATGGCAATGGAGGTCACCTTGGAGCCATGGCGATGGAGCCCATTGTGATGCAAGAGGCCATACTATTCACAATATAATATGATTATATGCATGTGATGTTTATTTTCCTGTCATACTATTCTTTCATGCTTTTACATATGGTGGATGCTTTAATCATGATAGAATAGTTTCCCTCAGAAAAGGTTGAGTTTTTGATGCCTTTTACCAATAGCTGCACCTATAAATTTTGATCGTTGTGTGGTAGGTTTACCAAAGTAGAGTACCCTCAGCTATCACTTTTGTATAGGGTGGATGTCGGACATTCACAAACATAGTATTGGTTTACTCAGCAAAGCTATCAAAACAGTTTTGGGCTTTAAGGCATAGGGTTGGGGCCGGGGCATTGGATGCCACCCAACAAATAAGAGTCGCATAGAGATGTGATTAGTAATTTGTTGCTTACCTGTATCACTACTTTTCTAGCCGTGATGCTAAAGCTCACTAGGATTTTAGTGATTATGGATCTTGAACCACTATATGTCATTAGAGGGAAGATGACTTTGATATAGTAGGTTGTCTTTTATTAAATCAGTTAATGAAAGTCTTTTACATAAACTTAGTGCTGAAATCTTGCTTTACTTTAATGTTGTAGATCATGTCTGCCAGTAACAATTCCGCTTTCAATTTGCGTTCTGTTCTTGAGAAAGAAAAGTTGAATGGAACAAACTTTATTGATTGGTACCGCAACCTGAGAATTGTTCTCAGGCAAGAGAAAAAGGAGTATGTTCTTGAGCAGCCATATCCTGATGATCTCCCTGACAATGCAACTGCTGCTGATCGTAGAGCTTATGAGAAGCACTGCAATGACTCACTTGATGTCAGCTGTCTGATGCTCGCCACCATGTCTCCTGATCTGCAGAAGCAATATGAGCATGCGGATGCTCATACCATGATCGAGGGGTTGCGTGGGATGTTTCAGAACCAAGCCAGGACTGAGAGGTTCAATATCTCAAAGTCCTTGTTTGCGTGCAAGCTGGCAGAAGGTAGCCCGGTCAGTCCTCATGTGATCAAAATGATTGGTTACATTGAGACTTTGGATAGACTTGGTTCTGAACTTCACCAAGACTTGGCTACTGATGTTATTCTCTAGTCGCTCCCAGCGAGCTATGACCCTTTTATCATGAACTTTCAGATGAATGGCTTGGATAAAACATTGAGTGAGTTGCATGGGATGCTAAAGACAGCAGAGGAGAGCATTAAGAAGAATCCCAATCATGTGATGATGATTCAGAAGGGGAACAAAAAGAGGAAGCGTTGGACGCCTCCTAATCCCAAAGGTAAAGGCAAGGAAAAGAGTTCCGGTGGTGAGTCCTCGGGCTCTAAGCTAAAGCCAGCACCTAAGGCCAAATCTGGCCCTACTTTTGAGGATGAATGCTTCCATTGTCATGAAAAGGGACATTGGTCTAGGAACTGCAAGAAGTACTTGGAAGAAAAGAAGAAGAAGGGAAGTGAGACTTCCACTTCAGGTATAAATGTTATAGAAATAAATATTGCATTATCTTCTAGTGAATCATGGGTATTTGATACTGGATCGATGATTCACACTTGCAAATCGTTGCAGGGTCTAAGTGAGACTAAAAGATTTGCAAGAGGCGAGTTGGACGTTCGTGTCGGCAACGGCGCAAAGGTTGCGGTGTTGGCAATCGGCACCTACCACTTGTCTCTACCCTCCGGATTAGTTTTGGAATTAAATAATTGTTATTGCATTCTTGCTTTGAGCAAGAACATTATTTCTTCTTCATGTTTGGAAGAAGTTGGTTATTTTAAGATTGTAATAGAGAACAAACGCTGTTCTATTTTTTGCAATGGTATTTTTTATGATCATTGTCCATTGGTGAATGGATTATATGTTCTTGATCTTGAGGATAAATCTGTCTGTAACATTAATACTAAGAGGCTTAGACCAAATGATTTGAATCCCACTTTTATTTGGCATTGTCGCTTAGGTCATATAAATGAGAAGCGCATTGAACAACTCCATAAAGATGGATTGTTAAGCTCATTTGATTTTGAATCATTTGCCACACGTGAGTCTTGTTTGCTTAGAAAGATGACCAAAGCGCCTTTCGCTGGTCATAGTGAAAGGGCGAGTGACTTATTGGGACTTGTACATACCGATGTATGTGGACCAATGAGCTCAATAGCCAGAGGTGGTTTTCAGTACTTCATTACTTTCACTGATGACTTTAGTAGATATGGCTATATCTACTTAATGAGGCACAAGTCTGAATTGTTTGAAAAGTTCAAAGAATTTCAGAATGAAGTACAAAATCAATTAGGCAAGACAATTAAATTTCTGCGATCTGATCGTGGAGGAGAATATTTGAGCCTTGAATTTGGTGATCATTTGAAGCAATGTGGAATTATTCCGCAGCTAACTCCGCCCGGAACGCCTCAATGGAATGGGGTATCCGAACGGAGGAACCAAACCTTGTTGGACATGGTTAGGTCCATGATGAGCCAAGCTGATCTTTCGTTGTCATTTTGGGGTTATGCTCTTGAAACTGCTGTGTTCACACTGAATAGGGTTCCAAGTAAGTCTGTTGAGAAAACACCATATGAGATATGGACTGGGAAGCGTCCCGAATTATATTTTCTCAAAGTTTGGGGATGTGAGGCTTATGTCAAACGTTTGATGTCAGATAAGCTCACTCCAAAGTCAGACAAATGCTTCTTTGTGGGGTATCCTAGGGAAACCAAAGGATATTATTTTTACAATAAGGCGGAAGGCAAAATGTTTGTTGCTCGTAATGGTGTTTTCTTAGAAAAGGAGTTTCTCTCAAAAGGATTTAGTGGGAGCAAGGTGCAACTTGAAGAAATTCAGGAAACACCCAAAACTGTTTCAGCAACCACTGAACATCCACGGGATGTGCAAGATGTTGCACAACCCGTAGTTGAGGCACCAGCCCCACGAAGGTCTATAAGGGTACGTTGCGCTACTGACAAGCTCAACCTCCTTATTACGGAGGAGCGCCACGTATTATTGATGGAAAATGATGAGCCCTTGACCTACAAAGAAGCAATGATGGGACCCGACTCCGACAAATGGCTTGAAGCCATGGAATCCGAGTTAAAATCCATGCATGATAATCAAGTTTGGAACTTGGTCGATCAAATTGACAGTGTGAGACCTGTCGACTGTAAGTGGATTTTTAAGAAAAAAATTAGACATGGATGGAAATGTTCACATCTATAAGGCACGATTGGTGGCGAAAGGTTTCCGACAAATTCAAGGTGTTGACTATGAGGAAACCTTTTCGCCCATCGCAATGCTAAAGTCTGTTCAGATTCTCCTAGCAATTGCCGCATATTATGACTATGAGATATGGCAAATGGATGTCAAAACCGCTTTCCTTAATGGACATCTAAGTGAGGATGTGTATATGACACAGCCTGAAGGTTTTGTCGATCCTAAAAATGCTGGGAAAATATGTAAGCTTCAGAGGTCCATCTATGGATTGAAGCAAGCATCTCGGAGTTGGAATATTTGTTTTGATGAAGTAGTCAAAGGGTTTGGTTTCATCAAGAATGAAGATGAGCCTTGTGTTTACAAAAAGGCTAGTGGGAGCGCACTTGTGTTTCTGGTCTTATATGTGGATGACATATTATTGATCGGAAATGATATTCCAATGCTTGAAGCCGTTAAAACCTCATTGAAAAAGAGTTTTTCGATGAAGGATTTAAGAGATAGATCAAAAAGGCTAATTGGATTAAGCCAAGACACGTACATTGACAAGATATTGAATCGGTTCAATATGCAAGATTCCAAGAAAGGTTTCTTGCAATTGTCACATGGCATTGCTCTAAGCAAGAGTCAGTGTGCTACGACACCTGATGAGCAAAAGAGGATGAGTACAATTCCTTATGCTTCAGCCATAGGGTCGATCATGTATGCTATGCTTTGCACGCGCCCAGATGTTTCCTTTGCTCTAAGTGTTACGAGCAGGTATCAGTCAGATTTCGGTGAAGCTCACTGGACAATTGTAAAGAGTATCCTTAAGTACTTAAGAAGAACTAAGGATATGTTCCTAATATTTGGAGGCGAAGATGAGCTCCTTGTAAAGGGTTACACCGATGCTAGTTTTCAAACAGACAAAGATGACTCCAAATCGCAATCCGGTTTTGTTTTCTGCCTCAATGGTGGGGCAGTGAGCTGGAAGAGTTCCAAGCAAGATACCGTGGCTGATTCGACGACTAGAGGCCGAGTATATTGCAGCTTCCGAAGCTGCAAAAGAAGCTGTTTGGATCAGAAAGTTTGTTTCTGACTTGGGTGTTGTTCCTAGTGCGTCCAGTCCAGTGGACCTCTATTGTGATAATAGTGGTGCCGTTGCATTAGCAAAGGAGCCTAGAACAACTAAGAAGTCCAGACATATACTGCGGAAGTATCACCTTATCGGTAACTTTGTTGAGAGAGGTGATGTGAAGGTTTGCAAGGTGCACACGGATTCAAACGTTGCTGATCCGTTGACGAAGCCTCTCCCACAACCAAAGCATGAGGCGCACATGAGATCTATGTGTATTAGATACTTACATCAGTGATTCTAGTGTGCGTGGGAGATTTTTGTGTCATGAGTATGTTTATGTGATGATAAATAATTGTTATTTGTTCCATGGATGATTATTTTTTACATTGATTATCAAGTATGTGACTTGTTCGTGAAACTCTTTGTTGACAATGATATGATTCTAAATTATCCCTAGTTTATGTCGTTGTGTGGGACAACAACGACGTTGAGACTAGCACATGCATTAATTGATGATCATGTTTCACGGATCATGGATATAGAGATATCGGATTAATGATGTGGACACATGTTGGTGAACATGGTATTGGATTGACCCACTCCAAGACAATGTTGGGATTGTTATTTTGTATGTGCCATCAGTTGTTCTTGAGTGTTATACCTACTGGATCCTTAGACCTGAGATCACCATTGTTTCTCACTGTGTGTAGTGGTGCATCTTGGGGCTACTAAACGCTACTCCGTGACTGGGTAGTTACAAAAGTAGCTTACAGGTGTGTCATGAAACATGGAATGGGATGTGAGCGGATCAAGATGGAATTTGCCCCTCCTAGATAACGGGAGAGATATCTCTGGGCCCCTCGAGATAGTTGGATTTGAAAGTGCATGGCCATGCCAAAGTGATTAAAGAGTTAATCATGATGACTAAAGGTTAGTTATGAATAGAATCCACTATTAGATCGAGAGAATGGTCGAGCTATCACAAAGGTGGCACGCATCTCGCTTTGAGCTTGACTGGTATCGTGTGGCAAAGGGATCGGTGTATGAGTATATCTAAGGTTTGGCCGATATGATCTTTATGTGTATTTGTGAGTCACTATGCCCTGCTAGGTGCCGCTATTGACTTGTGATTCGGAAATGATTTCCGATCACGACCACCTACACATGAACCTAACGGGTCACACACTTAAAGGGTTTGGAATATTGGAAAGCTTGCCTGTATGATTGTCTCTAGTGCAAGTGGGAGATTGTTGGTGATATGCCCAAGAGCCCATCATCACAATACGGTTTAAAGGCCCAAAATGATATTGATCCAAAAGGGATTAGGGTTACTAATGGGTCTATGAGATAGAAGCCCATTAGTACGCCCTATATATACGAGGGAGGGGCTAGGGGGGCGATAACCCTGTGAGCCGCGCCACCTCCTAGCCGCCGCCCCTCCCTCTCTCTCTCGGCCGCCGCCCTTGCCGTGCGTGCGGTGCTAGCACACCGACGCTCGGCGTTTCATCCCCGTACGTGTGGACTCCGTGGAGGCGCTGCTGCGACTGCTGCGCTGATCGGCTGTTGGGATCAAGTACGAGGAGCTCGGTTCGTGGGACGTGATCGACTACTTCCTCTACATCGACGCGCGACTTCTTCCGCTGCGCTGCGCGTCTAGTGGTAACGATCTATGGTCTTCTACTCGCAAGTATCTTGGGTATATGCGGTAGTGATGCTAGCGTAGCCTACCCCGTTTCCCTACACTGCTTGTCCTCATCTATTGCGGTTCCGGATGCCGCGGAGCCGAGGTTGCTTTTGAACAAGTAAATATTGTTATATCTGCGCCTGTAGTTGAGAAGAATGTTTCCGAATGTGATGCATGTGCTGTTCACATGGCTTGTCTAGCTTCTTTGTAATCCAAGCATGCTTCTGCGATTGATGAACTTGATAGAACTCAAAATGCTTTGGATGAAGTTATGTCTAGACCTGTGTTTCTTGGTGCCTGCAAGTCCTTTCCTGCTTTACATAGTCAATTTGATGATGCTTGTGCTAGGATTAAGCACCTTGAGAAGTCTAAATCTACTGCAAAATCAGAAGTTCCTGATTGTGATGTTTGTCCTGCTTTTGCTGCTTAATTGCATGATCTTAAACTTGCTAAGCAAACTGTTGATGATGAGAACACTTTGCGAGTTCTAAGTTGGGTGTCAACTGTCAAGTAGGGAACCTCAATTGGGTATCATGATTAAGCAGTTTAGAAGGGCTTAAGGTTTTGGGATTGAGGGTGTGATTGAGCATAACAAGTTCCACTAGTTGTATGAGAGAAGGTTGGTGGGTGCAGTAAAGAGAAATCTAGTGAGAAACCAGAGACCTCTACATCTCCTGAGACACCTAAGCCAAGTGGACAGAAATCAAACCCCAGAGATGGTGTATTTGCTGAATCACCGAAAGAGCCACCTAAGAAAGCCATCTGGGTGGGAAACCCTAAACCCTCCTTGAGAGCGTCTTACCAGGACTAAAGCCAAAGCTCCACAATGCTTAAAGTTTGAGATTGCCAAACTTAGAGTGAACCCACATCCGAGAGCAAATCCACAACCCCTGAAACCTGTGAGGTTCTACTGTGAGTAATTGTCACCGAGAGGGTCACCATGGGGAGTTCTTTTTTCGTATGAAGAAAGTTTTGATGCGTGACCGTGAGTGGAGGAGCAAACAAGAGATGTACCACTCTGCTCATGGTGTACATGCACCCAGATCAGCTCCTCAGCCCAATCGTTTTGATGGTGCCCGATCGTTTTCTTCTCTCAAGTTTGCCCGGAGTGTTCCTAGTCATGCTCAATAGAACGGACCATGTTTCTTTGGCCACGACTCTCAGAAGACCTTTTCATAAATTAAGACACTTGGAGCTCATGGCGTGTCCATTTATTTTATTGATGGAACGACTAGGCTGGCTATAAATATCCAGTTCAGTCCGGCCAGGCACACTGAAACTCAAGAGTTCAAATAGAAACAACCACGGAGTTAAACACGCGCATATAGTTTCATGATGGCTGTAAATTATATTCTTTCATGTAAAATAGAAATACGAAGCGTCGGGTAGAAAGCAAGCCTGTTTTTCCTTCTCGTCTAGCGGCTCCTGATGCCGTGGAGCCGAGCCCGCATTGATCGCCAACACACTCGAATGCGCTAGAACGATCGTCAAAACGATCGACACAGCGAAAACCCTGGGCGGACCGGTCTGACCGGTTTCGCCGACCGGTCTGACCGGTGTAAGCAGAGAGCTCGCGAAGACCTAGAACAGCAAGCTCGGGAGGGACCCCGTCGGAGCTCGTGAACGTAGGGTTGCTCTGAGGTCGGCAGGCCACTCAGAACGTCTTCAAACGCCGTCGAGACGAAGGAAGAAAGCAATCTAGGGTTGGAAAAGACTAGGGTTTGAGAGACAAAAAGTAATGCGATATTTTGATTTGATTCGATTGGGAATAACCTCAATCGGCCTTAGCCTTTATATTTATAGGCCGGGGAAGTCGTACCCCTCTCTAAGTTGGTTTATACAAGAATTTCCAAAATAAAACAAAGCCTACTCGGAATACAACTGGACAGACCGGTCTGACCGGTCGGCCTCTGAACTGCCAGAAATGGCTGTCAACATATGCCCCCCCTACTTTTTGGTGAGTTTCACAAGCCAAAAAGTAAGAACTATCCTGATGTACATGTTTACACAGAGCATACAAGCCTAAAAAATAAAATTAAGGGCGATATCCAATACCGGCCATTTTCGTCCTCATGCACTTTGCCATAGGCTAGGATAGAACCTCTTCAAGTGCCTCCCATTGATTGCCCTTGGTAGACGCTCACCTTGCACCATCTCCACCATATACGAATTACCGGAGATAACTTTGACAATCTTGTATGGACCTTCCCAATTTGGTGACCATTTGCCAAACTTGTTGCTTTTCATCCCAAGAGGCAAAATTGTCTTCCAAACCAGATCCCCAACCTGAAAAAATTTAAGTTTTACCTTTTTGTTGTAAGCTCTGGCCACCCGAAGCTTGTCTTTCTCAATCTCCTTCAAAGCCTTCAAACGCTTGTCGGTCATCTCATCAATATTATCTATCATTAAATCATGGTAATCAACAGCGGAAAGGTCATTTTGCTTTGCCAACCTATATGCGCCCAGATTTTCCTCAACGGGTAAAACGGCCTCTTGACCATACACAAGCTCAAAAGGAGTAACCTTAATAGAACCATGTCTAGATATACGATGAGCCCACAATGCTTCGGATAACACTTCATGCCACCTCTTAGGATTTTCTTCTATCTTCTTCTTGACAAGTTTGATCAAAATCTTATTACTAGACTCGGCCTGCCCATTGGCCTGAGCATAGTATGGAGATGAATTGAGCAAGTTAATCTTGTAAGATTCGGCAAAGGCACGCACCTCTTTTGATATAAATGAAGAACCTTGATCCGTCGTCAAAGTTTGTGGAATGCCGAATCTATGAATAATATGCTCAGTAATGAACTCAATTACCTACTTATGTGTCATATTCTTCAAAGGAACCGCTTCGATCCATTTAGTGAAATAATCCGTAGCAACCAACACGAAGCGATGCCCCTTTGAAGATGGAGGATTAATTTGTCCAATGAAATCCAACCCCCAACCTCGGAATGGCCATGATTTAATAATAGGATGCATCAACGCAGCAGGCAACAATTGCAAATCACCAAACCACTGTCATTCTTCACATCATTTATAGTACTTGAAACAATCGGATAGCATGGTGGGCCAATAGAAACCGGCTCTTCTAAGTAACCACTTCATCTTGGGAGCCTTTTGATGAGTATCACAAATACCTTCATGAACCTCACTCATAGCAACCCGGGCCTGATCCGAGTCTAAACACTTGAGAAGCAAATCTTCGGCAGTTCGACGATAAAGTTCATCGTCAATTAAAACGTACTTGAAAGCCAAACGCCGAATATTTCTCTCTGCACCACGACCAGGATCTCTCAAATACGATATAAGAGGAACCCTCCAATCCTGGGCTTCGGCCGAGACAATTGAATCATCTTTTTTGGCCGAATCAGAACCAACAGCTGCATCACCGGTCAGACCGGTCTCTTGACCGGTCTGGGCGGTCAAACCAGTCTCTGGACCGGTCAGACCGGTCTGGGCGGTCAGACCGATATCGCTGACCGGTCGCAGCGGTGCGTCCAGAACCAGACAATCGGCTTTCGTTTGCATCGGCTTGCAAATGTTGAAATATTTTTTTGTAACATTATAGCCAGATACTTGCTGAGCCAGAGTATTTGCCTTTCCATTCTCTTCCCTTGGAATATGTTTGATAATAAATTCATCGAAGGAAGAAATAATATCGAGGCATTTATCAAGATATGCATTTAGAGAATCATTATAGCACTAGCATACCTTAGATACTTGCTGCACCAATAGAAGAGAATCTCCAAAAGCTTCAACATGCTTCACGCCATGGATTGCAATAATTCCAAGCCAAATAGAAGAGCCTCTTATTCAACTTGGTTATTTGTGCACTCTTCTTCCAATCGGTTTGAAAATTTAAAAACGACACCATTCGGAGAAATAAGAACAGCACCAATCCCTTGACCATCATCACAAACCGATCCATCAAAGTACAACTTCCATGGTGTGCAAGTAATATAGCCGACTTCTAGATCATGCTTGTCATTAATCCGATGCTCAACAATAAAATCTGCTACAATTTGGCCTCTCATAAATTTTAAAGGTTCACAAGCCAAATCATATTCAACCAAAACATAAGCCCATTTGCCGATTCTTCCACTCAAAATCGGTTTTTGTAACATATCTTTGATCACATCGGTTTGACATACTACTATGCAAGTACTAGATAGTAGATAATGCCTTAATTCGGTACAAGCATAATAAAGAGACAAACACAACTTCTCAATAAATGTATACCTCGTCTCCGCATCAATAAGTCGTCGGCTTAAATATATAATGATATACTCCTTCCCTTCGGTTTCTTGAGTCAAAACAGCCCCAATAACCTTGTCTTCAGCAGCCACATAAAGTCTGAAAGGTACTCCTCTCCTAGATGCTTTGAGTACGGGTGGCGAAGACAAATAAATCTTGATCTTCTCAAACGCTTCTTGCTGTTTTGCCCCCCAAGTAAATCCGGTTTCATCTTTTAACTGAAGAATAGGAGTAAAAGCATCGATCTTCCCAGACAAGTTAGATATAAACCTTCTTAAGAAATTTACCTTGTCCAAGAAATTTTGTAAATCCTTCTTGCATGTAGGGGCTTCAAACTTCCTCATGGCTTCAATTCTTTTAGGATCAACCTCTATACCTTTCTCATGAATAATGAAGCCGAGAAACTTTCCAGCCAATACACCAAAAGCACATTTGAGTGGATTCATCTTCAAACCATACCGGCGCATCCTCTCAAGAGTAAGTCTCAAATCGGCTAAATGATGATCCAAACCAGCCGATTTAATGATAATATCATCAATGTGCACCTCCTAGATGACACCAAGCAAATCATGGAAGATTAAATTCATAGTTCTTTGATAAGTAGCACCCGCATTTTTCAAACTAAAAGTCATAACAACCCACTCAAACAAGCCGAAAAATCCTGGACATCTAAAGGCCATTTTAGATATATCCTCATGGAAGATTTAATGAATATTTGATTGTAACCGGCGTTACCATCAAGAAAACAAATGACACGATGTCTGGAAGCCTCATTGATCAACATATCGGCTATAGGCATAGGATATTCATCCTTGGGAGTAGGTTTATTAAGATCTCTAAAATCGATGCACACTCTAATTTTCCCCGAATCATTTTTCTCAACAGGCACAATATTAGAGATCCAATCAGCATAACGACAAGACCAAATAAATCTAGCATCAAGTAAACGATTAATTTCAGTTTTAATTCGGTCATCAATAATGGGATTGAAACACCTAACCGATTGTTTATAAGGTCTAAAACCGGCTTTAATCGGTAATCGATGTTGAACAAGATCACGACTCAAACCAGGCATTTCATGACACTCCCAAGCAAAGCAATCAACATATTCTTTCAACAAATAAACCAAATCGGCTTTATATTCAACCGATAAATTTTTGTTTACAAAGGTCAGCCTAGGAATAATTCCATCACCAATGTCTATCTTTTCTAAAGGATCAGCTGACATAAACCCTTGGCCCAGCTTATCTAGATCATCAGAATCTTCAATGGCTTCACACATATCGTTCGTACGCGCCCGATATTGATCTAGCCTCTGCTGCAGCCACTCTGCGTTAGACCGGTCTGACCGGTCGGGGTGTTCGGTCTGACCGGTCGGCTCTGTGCTGGACCGGTCTGACTGGTCTGGGTGTCCGGTCTGACCGGTCGGCTCTGTGCACCGAACGGAACTGGACCGGTCTGACCGGTTGTCACAAGTGATCTGACCGGTCGCTTCTAGAGCTTCTGTTGTACTCATCTGATTTACATTAAATGATTTAGCCGATTATCCATCGGCTTTAGTACAGTAGAAACAAAACCATCCTTAGTGCAACTAATCAAATCATAATCGGACAGATCCACGCCCGATAAACACTTGATGTTGTCGTGTGCACTAATAGAATCCGAATCGGCTAAAGCAACAAAGGATGAAGTGTCCCCATGGACAATCTCAACCTCATCGCTGATCCACTGAACAAGAAACTGATGCAAGGTAGAAGGAACGCACTGATTTACATGAATCCAATCCCTCCCAAGAATCAAATTGTAGTTACCTTGCACCTCCGCGACGAAGAAAGCCGTAGTAAGCGTCTTTCTCCCAATGGTGAGCTCCATGGAAGCAACTCCCTTGGCGCTAAGGGGCTCGCTCCCTCCAACACCACTGACCGTCATGTTTGTCTTGATCAAGTCCTCGTCTTGGCCACCGAGCTTCTTGTACAGCGAGAAGGGCATAAGATTTACAATGGCCCCACCATCCACTAGCATGCGAGTCACCGGCTTCCCGTTGATGTGTCCCCTCAGGTAAAGAGCCTTCAGATGGTTGTCCTTCTCGCTTGGTTTCTGGAACACAGCTTCACGGGGCCCAAACTGAAGATGAGCCAAATTCTCTTCCGGAACCACGAAGTAATCCGAAGACAAGTGCACCACATTAATCTCCAAGTTGGTGCGCTTCGGAGACGCTTCATAATCCACCAATTCCTCATCTTCTGCTGTCAGAGGAACTGCTGGGGCTTCGTCTACAGAAGTAACCGAAACGGGTGGTGCTGATTCGGCTGCTGGCTCTGCAGTAGGCTCTACCGGTCTGACCGGTTGGTCAGAGCGGTCTGACTGGTCTATCTAACCGGTCTGACCGGTCGGCTGCGGTGGTCCGACCGGTCTGGCTGGCTGATCAGCTGTCTTGACCTTCCAAACCTTTCTCTGAGGGAACATGGGCCTGTATCTGTTGAAGCACTCATCCCTCATCTTCTCTTTCTCCTGCTCCTTCTTTTCTTTATTGCAAAGGCGCTGCAGTTTCCTCTTCTGTGTATGAGTTAAACCTGAAGGGTACCACCTAGACTGATGGTACTTGTCCGCTGCACTCTTGTTGTTACCGGCCTCATGATCATTAGCTATGACCGGCTTTTGTGAATGAACATCAGCCGATTCTTCAATATCCATCGGCTTTTTTCCCGTTTCTTTTATGGGCACTTTGATTTCACCAATTTGAACAACATCGGCTTTAGGCTTCTCTGGATCAGCAATAGGCTTCTACAACTCTTTCTTTTCCTTGATGCGATACTTGAATCTTGGAGCAGGAACCTGGCCCGGCCTCTGGTGAGACCGGTCTGACCGGTCAAAGGTGACCGGTCTGACCGGTGCAGCTTGCTGCACTGGAACAGATTGGCGTGGTCCCAATCGATCGTGCATGGGCACCCTGGAGCTTTCCCCTTGATAATATGGAGGATAAGACATCGGGAAACACTGCATCCACATCCCTTCATGCTCCCATGCCGGATTTGTTGCACTTGACGCCGGCGGCACCCATGGCATGGTAGCATACATCTTCTGGGAGGATACAATGTGACAACATCACCTCTACGCCTGCTGGATTACACTGGACGATCTTGACGCTGTGGTGATCGCGGTCTCTTTTTTAGCGGCCGATCGTTTTGAACGGCCTTTGTGTACTTGTTCAACAACTGGTTGAAGGTGGGCTTCTGATTAGCAGTCTTTCTCTGCACCTTCACCTCGTTGGTCTTCCAAGTACCCACTTCCGGATGCTTTGGCTTAAAAGTCCGGGGACGGTCACCAGAGCGGTCTGACCGGTGGGAGAAACCAGTCTGACCATTTGGACCGGTCTGACCGGTCGTGCCTGATCAGCAGACCGATTTTCTGTTGGAGAGCTTCCTTGCCCCCCGAGTCTGGGATTTCTGACAATGATCTTCATAGTACCCTTGCCATCATCAGTCTTCTCTTTGATAACTTCCCGGGCAAGGATCTTGTCACTTGTATTCATCGGTCTTGGATCACCGATGACAACATGCTTCCCCTTAGCTCCTTCGGCTTGTTCCGGCCGAATGAGCACCTTTGGATTGTTCAATTCCAGCGTATGAACAGGGAAAGGAGCCTTGTCAATTTGCATCTCAGAAAGTACCAATTGTCCTTCATTAATGGCTGATTGTACCTGTCGACGAAAAACATTACAATCATTAGTAGCATGAGATGTGGAGTTATGCCACTTACAATATGCATGTCGTTTAAGTTCGTCGGGAGATGGAATAGCATGTGACAATCGGATGTTACCATTCTCAAGCAATTCATCAAAAATCCGATTATACTTAGAAACATCAAAAGTAAATTTCAGCTCCTCTTGCCGATTCTTTTGAATCGGCTTGAGAGACGGAACTGAATCGGGTTTGGCCTTTGATGGCCAAACAAACTCAGTAGTATATACTTCCTTGCTATCATCGTCCGAGCTATCCGAATCATGATCAAGAATATGTGTGTTGGACCGATGAGGCTTGAAAGTATCTTTGGCATTTTTAAGTTTAAACTCTAAACCCATGACTTTGACTTGCAAGAAATTCACAGTATGATATTCAAAGCCCTCGAGTTTCTCTTTCGAATAAGAACGTAAACCATTAAATGCCAAATCCGCTAAATCCTTTTCGGAAATTGTCAAACTAAAACACCGATTTTTAATTTCTTTAAATCTTTTAAAATAATCCGAAGAAGATTCATCACATCCTTGCTTAATCGATGTTAAGTCCAACAATTTTGCTTCGGTTTCCCCACTAAAGAAGTGATCATGAAACTTATGCTCCAACTGAGCCCAATTGCGAATAGAATTAGGAGCAAGCGAGGAAAACCAAGAGAAAGCCATTCCAGTCAAAGATAAAGAAAATAAACGCACACGCAAAGCGTCATTGAAACCGGCTTCTCCCAACTGCAAAACATATTGACTAACGTGCTCCCAAGTTGTACGAGAATCATCACCATTAAATTTAGTAAACTCAGGAATACGCCAACCAGCAGGAAAAGGAGTAAAATCAAACTCAGAGGGATAAGGTTTTTGATATAAATGTGTAGTACCCATATCCTCCCCAAGCTTACTTTTAATCGCATTTGCCGGATATTCTTTGAACTTAAGGAGATCGGCCTGATAGTGCTGGCTGGTATAAAACTCAGAAAAATGATGTGCATTAGAATTTCCATGCGCCATCGTCTGTAAAGAAGTTGGGATCGGTCCTTGGTTAGGTCCAGATCCTCGTGGCCCTCCCGCTACAGTAGTAGTGCGAGGTGGTGTATACAGTGACAATTCATTAGTTCGGCTAGGGGCAGCCGAACCTGGAATTATCTCGATAGGCGTCGGCGACGGTACTAAGTAACCGGTGGGACCGGTCTGACCAGTCGGACCGGCCTCATAACGTGTCTGACCGGTCGTACCGGTCTGACCGGTCTGTGGGACCGGTCCGGCAGGTGCAGTGTGCACGGTCGACGGTGGCGGGGTTTGCCCTGAGGACGAGTTCGGCGGCATACCTTAGAGTGGTTCAGATGTGAAGTCAGGGGTAGCTGAACTCAGATCTGATGAGTTAGGACCTGATATGGGTTGTTTACCTTTAAGCGCATCGACATCACTACTCAATTTAATCAAAATATCACCCGCGGCAGCATGTGCAGCAACAATCTTTTGATCCATTATGGATGACATTCGATCTAACATATCAGAGGGAGAGAGGCTTACATTGGAGATCTCTTCAATCTTATCCTTGCTAAGCTTGAGAGACGGCAGTACGAACTCCTCCACCCTCTTGACGAGGCCACCACGATCCTTCTTGAAGCCCTTCAAAAATTGTGCCTTGACGTGCTCTTCCACAAGAAGGTAGGCCTTGCGCTCCTCTTCGGTGAGCTCCTCCATTGTAGCCGTGATGATGTTTTCCTTGTCGATCTATGAAGAGCCCATCTTCTTCAAGGAGTAGACTAGATCGGCTTTAAAACCAGATTAATCTTTCCCCAGCGGAGTCGCCAAAAAGTATGTTGACACAGAATTGTGCCAACACACTCGAATGCGCTAGAACGCGCAACAATCGTCAAAATGATCGACACAGCAAAAACCCTGGGCGGACCGGTCTGACCGGTTTCGCCGACCGGTTTGACCGGTGTAAGTAGGGAGCTCGCGAAGATCTAGAACAGCGAGCTCGGGAGGGACCCCGTCGGAGCTCGTGAACGTAGGGTTGCTCTGAGGTCGGCAGGCCACTCAGAACATCTTCAAACGCCGTCGAGACGAAGGAAGAAAGCAATCTAGGGTTGGAAAAGACTAGGGTTTGAGAGACAAAAAGTAATGCGATATTTTGATTTGATTCGATTGGGAATAACCTCAATCGGCCTTAGCCTTTATATTTATAGGCCGGGGAAGTCGTACCCCTCTCTAAGTTGGTTTATACAAGAATTTTCAAAATAAAACGAAGCCTACTCGGAATACAACTGGACAGACCGGTCTGACTGGTCGGCCTGACCGGTCGGCCTGACCGGTCGGCCTCTGAATTGCCAGAATTGGCTGTCAACACTGACGTGCCTGTGCAAGATCAACCTGACTGATCCTCACCACCCAAATGCAGCATCAGCTAGCTGGACACACGTGCAAGCTATACGAGCATGTCCAGCAGTGTTACCCCATAGATGGCTACAGGGCTTCATATCTAGCTTGTAGAGAAATTGGTTAGGGTACATGTAATAGTAAAATGCTCTCTGCAAAAGTTTCCAAGTCGGATAAAGTGAGCAATGTAGATTACCTGTACATAAAGTGGCGGACCCCTGGTAAAATTTGCAAAATTCAGTGTACAAACACTGTTTACCACTGTATTCGACCCTGTTGTGCCAGTAGAGCCGATCCTAAGGACTTGATCGGCTGGCCCCACACAATTATAAATTCATTCAAGAAGACCTTGCATGAAGCTGATTAACTTTCATCGAGATGCTATCTCGTGAGCTAATTAACATTCCACTGGCAACATTCCAAAAATTGGGTTGACCAAACAATGGAAATATTTTTTCACTATACATATTTGCTAATCCATGTTCAAGATATTTATTCTGCCCAAAAAAATATAACTATAGGGAACCCACCATTTAGTAGGAAAAATTTGAGGTTAACATCAACGGTGAGATCATTATCGGGGTCCATTAGAATTTTGTACCAGCAATAAAATATTGGTCAATGGAAATCCAAAATATATATAAGGGAAAACATTCAACTACAAAACCGAATAACAGAGTTCCAAACCTGACAAATTTAACTCTTCGAGTGTTTTCAAAGGTGGTTTTCATTTTATGAGAATTGAAGTTTTCAAGTTTAAACTAAAAATTTATAAGTAATTCATTTTCAATAAAAAATTATTAAACTGGTACCAGCATTTTCTAAAAATTTAACCTATCTATTGGCTCTACTTGCTACTTTTTCGAATCCAATTTTCATATTTGTACTATTTTTTTGCTTGTTTTCATGCTTATTATTTTTGAATAAATAAGATTCAAGTAGAGCATCAACAGATAGGTTACATTTTTAGAAAAAAATTGATACTAGTTTCATATTTTTTTTTATTTAAAATGAATTAGTTTTTTTGGGCCTAACTAGATTTTTTTACTTTTTTGAAAAAAAATACAAAACCACCCAAAGGGACAAAATTATCCTGTTTCGGCAGTTGGATGACCTTGTTATCTGATTTATAGTTGAAAGTTCAAAATCGGACTTTGTGATAATTGGAGGGTCTAAACTGGACTTAGGAATGAGGCTAAAACTTATAGATCTAGTCCAATTCGAAAGAAGAAGCAAACGATATCCGGATGACTCCGAATCCTTCTTTGTTGGACGGATCGGATC
Source organism: Panicum virgatum (assembly GCF_016808335.1). Taxonomy (NCBI): domain Eukaryota; kingdom Viridiplantae; phylum Streptophyta; class Magnoliopsida; order Poales; family Poaceae; genus Panicum; species Panicum virgatum. The sequence continues at coordinate 59,737,862 of NC_053147.1, forward strand.
TCGATTTCAGAACAATCGTGGCTTTAGTTTCGAAATTTTCTAAGTTTTTAGATAAAGGATAGTCAATCCGGCCTCTATGATGAGGCATACACAGCCAAAATAATAATGTTTGCAAAAACAGAAAATGGCACACCAATCTCTAGAAAGACACATAACTATTAAAAGCGATAGACATGCATCCACCATCCTTTAACTAAATCAAGAGCAACTGTCTCAAGATGTCTACTCAAGCTGGAGAAAGCGTCCTTGGAGTGCACCTCGCGCTGCAACTGAGCCTAGAATCGAAACCAATATGTTCCCCTGAAGATGACCTGCAAAATCGAGTTAACTTTGATTTTGTTAAAAATAATATCATTGCGACATCTCCAAATCGCCCAACAAATAGCAGCAACCGCCACCCAGATGACATTCCTAATCTTTTTAGATTGATTAGACAGCCAAGAATTAAACATATGGCACATTGATCTTGGTGGCGTTAAACCAATAGCATAAAAGATAATCCTCCAAACCATTCTTGCATAAGGACAATTCAGAAAAAGATGTTGTATAGTCTCATTACTATTACATCGACAGCATTTTTGGCTTCCTGTCCAGTTCTTCGTAGCATGATTATCCTTAGTTAAAAGTATCCCCCTTTGAAGAAACCAGAGGAAAATCTTAATCTTTAGAGGAATCTTCAATTTCCAGATCATCTTATGTCTAAAAGGTGGTTGTCTATCTAAACAATGCAGATACAAAGATCGAACAGTAAAAGACCCTGATTTGGTCACATTCCATCTAAACGTATCCGACCCACCCACCAGTTGAACATGAGCAACCTGGGCTACAAGGTTTTGCCATTCAACCAGTTTGTTATCCACCAAAGCCCTCCTAAAATATAAATTGAGTGGCCTTGTAGCCAAGACACTGGCCACAGTCGCATGAGGATTCTTCACAACCTTGTAAAGTGATGAATATTTATCTTTGAGTGACACTTGACCTTCCCATACATCGTCCCAGAACCTAGTCTTGCTCCCATCGAAATTTTCTAAGTTACTTTGAATATATTGTGATTTCTAATTATTTGTAGAAAATCAAGTCCTCAAGGCTCATGGCGAACCAAGTTCACCATGAGCCATGAGGAGGTGTTCATATAGCTCTGCCCACAGCATCCCGTTTTGCCGTGGTCATCATCTATCCAATGAGGGCTCTCTGACTATGCCATGCGTTTGCGTCGGTCTCCCTTTTATGCCATAAAAATCTATTCATGCCCTTCAATATGTTACTTGGCATGGTAGACACTGGGACCACACAATCAATGCAAGCTGCGCTAGTAGTTCACATGTGCTGATGAGTCACTATGGTCGTGATAGAAGCGTGAAACGTAACACACCGTTGCATTCATGCAAATTGAGCTCGCTCAATTGATGCATGGTCGATCTTGTGCTGGCCTGTGACACACGAGGTCTGCACGCTCACCAAAGCTTCGCCCAGAAAAAACCATCTGCATTGTACTCAACCCACCAGCTGCTATAGCTAAGAGCAACTCTAAAAGGTTCTGTAAAGAAGTTGTTGGGGGTAGAAATAGCAAAACTGGGGTGAAAATTGGATCCAATAGCCTTTCTATTTACTGCTCCTCGCTATCTCGCTCGCAATCCACAAGCCTCCACTTGCTTTCTTTGTCGAGCCCGTCGCCCTCGCCATCCCCTCCTCTCGTGGGTCCCCCACCTTCCGCTGCCTCTTTCTCGTGCGCGGGAGCCAAGCCTCATCGAGCAGCAAGGATTTGGAGAAAGAAGAGTATGACGTGTGGGATCCACACGTTATTGGGTGTGGAGGGGGAGAATTGAAGGAGCAGTTGGAATTCGTAGAGTGAGAAATAGAGTCTGTTGGAGTAATCCTCTTTATATAGAGAGGAATCTCTCCCTCTCGTGCTGAACACTGATATAAACAACATAGCAGTACTTCTGAATGTTTCTTCCAATGTTCACAATGCTTGATTTTAATTGGATAATTGATATGCCAATTTGGAGGGTAATTTGCATTATTTTTATAATGGTATAGGTAGATAATTTACACGAAGATTAGAGGGTTAGTTTATTTTTATAATGGCAGAGGTAGGTAATTTAGATACATGTTTAGGGGGTTACTTCGTTCTATTTTCATAATGGTAGAGGTGGGTAATTTATTAGTAATTATAACAGATTCAATAATAACTATTGTGATTAAAGTTGTCGGATTGATGACCGGATGATTCTAATTTTTGTGAGAATTTATTGGATCTCTCTATTTTTTAGAGTCTCCATCTAGTACCCTTGGTGACGTCACATGAAGTCTTCGAATGTAGGCTCCAATTAGTAATAGTAAGATTCACTTCATTCAGGATATTATTACTTGGCATGCATGGTAGGCACTGGATGAAGGCGGCGCCAGTAATTCACTTGTGCTGAGTTGCTTATTGTGATAGAAGCGTGAAACACGCCGGTGCATGCATGGAAATTAAGCTCGATGCATGCATGGTCTAGTGGCCGTGACACACGAGGACATGTTTGCCCAGAAACAAACAGCCATACGAAATGTACTCAACCCATCAGCGCTAGCTAAGTGGGCCTATAGCGTATGGACCATGCATGCGAGACTTGTTTTGATGACCGACCAGGCTTTGTTTTCATGCTTCTATTCTTTCCCCGTGCTCAAAATAGTAGCCGTTTCACGCACGCTAAGTGTGCATCCACAACATACATCTAGCAATCTCGTCTCTGTAGCATCTCCAGAACTGCAACGAAATGGTCTCGTCTCGTGATCGACATGTGCGAGATCTATCTCTCCTGCACCATGTGCTGATTACCCTTGGCCCTGGAGTTTGTGACGGGAGTTCAGATTCTACGGCTTCTACGGCTACGGGAGCGACGGCATCGGCAGCTCCACAATCGTCACCAACCTCCGGACCTACGGACCGTTCGGAGTCCTTGACTCCATCAAGGAGCCAAAGTCCTTCGACATCCCCATCATGAACAACGGCAGCGTCGTCGGCATCTTCGCCCACCGCAACAAGGCCTACGTCACGGCCATCCGTGTCTACGTCAAACCCTTCTGTTGATAGTCCTGTTCTTGGCAAAATTGATAATAAACCTGCAGGATAATTTGGGCGTTCAGCTTTTGTGTGTTTGCTTGTTAAAATAAATTGGGATATGATGTCATCCCAGCCTGTATGCTTATCAGTGTCTACATCTTGTTGGAAATATGCATTTAATGAGACCAGATTTCAATTTGAGGCAAAATAGAAATAACAATGCTACTGATATCTTAAACAGAATTGAAAATTGATAGAGTAAATCGAGCTGAAACATACTCATGTTAAATTCAGTTACTCTTACCGATCAGTGCTCCATCCTCGTGAAGAGACGACGCAGTGTAGATCATAGCAGTGCAGAACGTTGTCGATCGGCCTCGAGCGGTCGCGCGCAGTTGCGCTGCCCAGAAACCTTATTGCTGTCCCTCGTGGAGGCTTCACTATGACAATGGTTCAAAGATACCGCTCACCCTCCTCCTCAATGCATGCCAAGGAAAGGGCCGGCGAGATCTAGCAGCTCGATAATACAGCACAACAAGAGGTGGAAAAAGAAAAGGAAATTCAGAGATTGAAACCTGAATGTTTTGAGTCCACTTATATAGGCGCGGCTGCCCTCAAGGAGCCATTATCTCTTTGATGATGCCAATAAAAGACATTAAAACATATCCAGGATGATCATGATAATTTATTGGGTATTATAGATTAGCGCCTAATCAGTACACAATGGTTCAAATGTGAGTGACACAAGTGGTAAAATATGCGTTGAATTACAGCCACACGACCGCACATCGCAAATCACAAGTCACGCAAATATACATGCGAAAAGACACGGATACGCGCGCGTGTGCATGCGTTAGTGTGTGTTTAGCAAAGCCTTACAGACTCCATCTCTTGGCTTTTCCATTCAATGCATGGAAAGTACTCCACTATTTAAGTTGGTGTCCATTTGCTTTTACTAACAATGTGGGACTATACCAACCATCCACATGTTGCTTTGGAATTCTCCTGAATGGGCCAAATTCCAACAATCCCCCACCAATTCCAAAGTAAGAAATGAAGGACAAAAGGATCACTATGTTGTAAAATCGTTAATATACCAGTCTTTCGGTATGACTCTCATTTGGGTTGAACAAATACTTAGGATAAAAAGTTTCATCTTTCCACAACTAAAGAATGGACTAGGCCTTGAATTCTCAATCATATGTGGGTAGACTTCACTTGAAATCACAACTGATACTAGGCTGCCAAAACAACCTCGCCTCCGGAGCATTAACGGTCTGCTCCCATATCTTTTAGTGAGTTTTCAATGAGAACGCCCTGTCTCAAGAACTACGACCTACAGTTAGACTCACATAGGTGTTCCTCTTCAAGAATATCCTGTTGGCTGATATCTTTTCAATGGGAAACATTAAGGCTTTATGTCATCCTTCCAAGCAGTAAAGAGTAATATAGTTGACATTTGGACATGGGTACATTGTTATTAGTTTTAATGTACTCTTTGAATTACACCATCAACTTGTTTTTCCTATTTCCTACTTCACGGGATCTCTGATCACATAGGATAGGTTACCATTGTGGTGTAATATACTCAAATGGGACTCATACACATGTCCTTAAACATCACAAAACTCACATTCCGTGATAATCCCTTTGTGCAAGGGTCTGCCAGATTATTTTCAGTTTTCACATAGCTCACAGCTACTACTCCGGAGTTCTCATTTTTCTGACAGTTTAAAGCCTCCGCTTAATATGCTTGTTGGACTCGGAATTATCCTTTGTATTCATAACCTGAGGTAGCATTGATTGGTTATCACAATACATTAGAATATGTGGTACCGGCTTCTCAAGTAAAGACAAGTCCATAAGCAGCTTTCTAAGCCATTCAGCCTCATTAGTAGCAGTCTCTAGTGCTGCAAGTTTTGCTTTAGCCATTGATTTTGTCAAGACCGTTTGTTTGCAGGACCTCCACGCAACTGCAGCACCTGCTAGAGTGAATATATAGCCACTAGTAGCTTTGATCTTGTCCGCATCTGAGATCCAATTGGAATCACTATACCCCTCTAATACGGGTGGATATCCCGAGTAGTGAATTCCATAATATGAAGTACCTCTCAGATAACGACACACTCGCTCGAGTGCTTTCCAATAATCATCTCCTGGGTTTGATGTGAACCGGCTCAGTTTACTCACAACATAGGAGATGTCTGTTCTGGTTGCACCGGCTAAATACATAAGGGATCCAATTATTTGAGAATATCTCAATTGATCTCTTTCCTGTCTTTTGAATTTTCGAAGTTTTACACTTGCATCGTAGGGAGTTGGAGCGATCTTACAGTCTGCAAAGCTAAAGCGGCTAAGGACCTTCTCCGTATAATTGGATTGACTCAATGTAATCCCATTCTCATTTTTAATCAACTTCATATTCAGAATTCACCTACTGGACCTGGGTCTTTCATATCAAAACACTGAGATAGGAAAGACTGATCTTGTCAACCACATCAATGCTGGTCCTAAATATAAGTATGTCATCGACATACAAGCATAATATAACATTTTCACCCCCACCATAACAGTAGTACACTCACTTATCTGCCTCGTTCATGCTGAATCCTAGATAATCCCATAAGACATTGAAGTTACCTATTGGAATGTATATAATATTAAGCATCGTAAAGGGCTTATATTTTCTTTTATTATGAGTTTGGCTTGATTGGTATTTCTGCAGGCACTCAGCACTAGTCTCTTATTCTCCATTTATGCTTCCTTCGGACATTTTTGTTTTGCACTCTGCAATCTTATCTAGTTTTTCTGCTCTGTATTTGACTGATATTGTGATAGAAGCGTGAAACACGTACGCCGGTGCATGCATGGAAATGAAATTGAGGGCGATGCGTGCATGGTCCTGTGCCCCGTGACACACGAGGCATCTTTGCCTGGAAACTGCCAGATGCATGCAATGGACTCGTAAGTCATAAACCCACCAGCAGCTAGCTAGCAAAGTGGGGCTGATGATCTCTTGGACCATGCATGCGAGATTTATTTTGTGAAAGCATTTCATGCTATGGCCGACCAAACATGCTAGCTTCGTTTTCATGCTTCCAAGAAATGAGAAAAGGATTACAGGAAAAAAAAGGACTTTTGGTCCTGGTTGGTACACCAACCGGGACCAAAGGATGCGCCCGCCACGTGTTACCAACCGGGACCTATTTGTCCCGGTTGCCAGACCCGGGATAAAAGGGCCCTCCTTTTGTCTCGGCCTGGCAGTCCCGGTTGGGAAATCGGGACAACAGAGGTTTCCCAACCGGGAAATAAATAGCGTGTTCTATAACCCACCAGAAGCTAAGTGGGGCTGATGATCTCTTGGACCATGCATGCGATAGAGATTTATTTTCTGAACGCATTTCATGCTATGGCCGACCACGTGCTAGCTTTGTTTTCATGCTTCCATTCTTTCCCCGTGCTCAAAATAGTACCCACTTCACGTAGCACGCAGACGCTGCTGCCTCTCTTATAAAAAGAGATGTATATATCATGGATCGATCAGGCTAAGCGTCCATCCACAGCAACTTGCAAACAACATATAGTAGCAGTCACTACTACAAAAACGTTGATTTGTCCCGGTTGGGAAACCGCTGTTGTCCCGGTTTCCCAACCGGGAACGCCAGTCCGGGACAAAAGGGGGTGCCCTTTTGTCCCGGGTCTGGCAACTGGGACAGAAGAGGACCTTTTGTCCCGGTTGGTAACACCAACCGGGACAAAAGGTGCAGCCAGCGCCCACGTGGCTGGCGCACCCTTTTGTCCCGGTTGGTGTTACCAACCGGGACAAAATGTCTCTTTTTTTTTCATGTTTTTCTTTTCTCAATTCTTTTTCTATTTCAATTATACTTTTGCATTTCAATTAAACTTATGTATTGGAATTCAGTGTGTATGATCTCCACTAATATATACATATATATATAGTTACTTATATAATATTTTTCCTAGATAGTTTTCATATATAAATTAATTCACTTATATATATATATGTATACACATATCTATACATGTGAATTCCTTTACATATGAAAATGTCTAGGACCAATATTATATAAATATATATATACACATATATATTATTGGAGTGCTTATATATATAATACATACATACTCCATCATATTTGCATAGGTATATTCGTTCTTAATTACATAGTAGAATTCGCCTTTTGGAAATTTAATACATACATACTCATAAATAGAAATTTAATACATAGACACACATATATATTTACATAGTTATATTCGTTCTTAATTATATATATACGCGTATATTGTCATATTTGCTGTGATTGTCAATATTAGATATTCCATCGTAGTAGAATTCGCCTTTTGGATCGAGGACTTGCTCAACAATAAATCCGGAGAATTGTTCTTGAATCGCCATAATCTTTTCCTCCGGTATGAGTTTATCGCGCATCTCCCCGACCTATGGAAAAAGGGGATAATTAATTTCGACTAATTAAAATACGAGTTCAAATATTAACAAATTTTTTACTTACTTCCTCCTCCCAATCTGTCCAGCCCTTTGGAGGACCTACCAGACCATGGATGTTCTCGCATACATAGTATGCGCACAATACAGTGCCTGGTTTCTGCCTCATACACTTTAAGAGAGAAGAAATTATCAGGTATTTACATGAATATATAATAAAACTAATGAATCGTGCAATGAATCATCCAAGTGCGTACCGGAAAATCTGTCTTGATCTTTAATTCCTTGTCAAATTTGCCTGGATGATTTTTAGCGAATTCTTTCCAAACCCTGTACATTATTAGAACAATTATAGTCAAGTAACAAAGTGATTCAAATTATCGGTCACCGACGGAGTAGTGGTAGATTTACTTTTTCATCATGTTAAGAAGATTTTCGTATTGTTCTGGAGGTCTCCTCAATGAGTCCATAACCACGAGTAGGCTCTTCTCGGGAATTATGACAATTAGGACCCAGTGTTCACTGCAAGATTATACGGAGGCAGTTCTTGGTAGTTAAGGTTTAAACAATTCGATTACAGAATAGAAAGAGTTAGACGGAAGGAATCACTCACGCAAAGTTGTAAGGAAACAATATCATTTGCTTGTTGTGATAAACGCTTATGTACTTGAACAACATTTGGAATATCTCATCGGTATTGTCGCGTAGAAGCCTCCAATTACAAGTAATTGGGTCGATGAAGCCGAGGTGAGAGTATCCCTTTCTTCTGCAAGTATGTATCTCCATTCTACATGATACCGAATAAATCAAGAGATCAGTATGTTGAGATCATGCAAAACAATACGTAAGGAGAGTAAAATACTTACAGAACCCACAAGGCGACCATAGAGATGTCGAGGGCCTCCTGATGGAATAGTTGGTAAATTTCTTCCCAGTTTATCCATAGAATGGCCTCCCCCCGTAAGAAATCGTCATCTTTAATCTTTGCGCCCTGCATGAAGATGCAATCAGCCATCGCACGCATGTAGTGCTGGTGCAGCTTATACATTTGCGTTGGAAGCACAGACACTACTTCGGGGGGTACAAGAGTTTTGCCGATCTCAAACGTCCATTTGATGACCACATCGGCCTTTGGAATATCTTCTCCCCCTGCAATCTGAGCGGCCGTCAGGTTTGATTCTTTCAAAAATGTAACAAAGTCTTGTTCTTGCGTCGTCTGTCCCACTACGAGAGGCTCTATTGATTGTTTCTTTTGGGCTCCGAGCTGTGGAACGTCGGACGATGACGACTTTGATTGTCTCTTCTTTTTCTCAGTAGTTTTGATAATTGTGCGTTCGTAGTCTGAAGGGGGGTCTCTCGGAATGAATTTTCTCTTATTTGCTTCGATCATTCCCTTAAAAAATTTCAAATCTATCGGATTTATCACTTTCTCGGGCTCCGGCTTCGGCTTCGGCTTGAAGTGCTCTTTAACTCTTTCTTGAGTTATCCGATCGCATTCTTCAAGGCTCATGTCCCAGGGTTTAATAGGAGCCTCCTTGGTTTTCTTCTTCTTTTCCTTCTTCTTTGGAGGCTCCTTAGCCGGTGCAGCTACCTTCTTTGCTGGTGGCCGTTTCTGCTTCTTTGCTGGCGGCGGAGGGGGTGACCATGGAGGCGACGGTGACGCTTGAGTGTTCATCGGCGCATGAGATGATGGTGATGGAGAATGTGCCGGTGAACCTTGCCGAGACAGTGCTGCCCTTGGGGAGTTTTGCGGAGATGCCGGTCTTGGAGAGGCATGCTGAGATGCCGGTCTTGGTGTTTGATCATCTGACTTTAGGACAATGTAGCGCTTATCCCATAGGATGTAGCCATGAATGGCTTCTGCTAGTGTCCTCTCCCCATCGCCTCCAGGAATATCAAGCTCGAGCGTCTCCCAACCCTGGCACACCTGCTCCACGCCAACTCTTGTGTATCTAGGCGGAATTTGCTGCCCGTGGTACACGTCGCCTGGTTCGGTTGGCATGGCGGTACCGTACGCAACAGTGAACATTAAGTTCTTAACGGCAGTCTGCAGGTCACATGGTGTCCGGTGGGTGATCTCATCCACTGGAAATCGCTGCGGGGCCGACGCTTCAACTGCGGCCTGGATCCCCGTGGGCTCGGCGGCGGCGACGTCTGTGGAAGCGTAGCTGCTTTTCCGCTGAGACAGGTGATCGGCTGTGACACTAGGCTCTGGAGGCAACGTTTGCGCTTGCTGTTGCTGGCTCATTGCTACGGCCACTTGGCATTGAACCTCTTCCTCCAGTCTTTGATCGTGTGACATGAGCCGTTCCTCTAGCCTTCGCAAGTGCTCCCGCTCATCATTCTTTCTTCTTTGCCGGCTTCTATATGACTCAATGTAATCCCTGAACCCATATTTCCACGGAACCACGCCTTTGCCTCTTGTGCGGCCCGGATGCTCTGGATTCCCAAGGGCGTAAGTCAGCTCGTCCCTCTCTCTATCCGGCTTGAATGTTCCCTCGGCCGCTGCTTGTATGGCCTCCTGTAGTCTCTGGGCTGCTCGCTGGATGTTTGGCCCATAGACGCAGTCACCAGTCAATGGGTCCAAGCTTCCCCCGTGACCATAAAACCAGGTCCTTGACCTTTCAGGCCAGTTCATGGTCGCAGGTTGGATGCCTCTGTCAAGCAGATCCTGCTCCATCTTCTCCCATTTGGGTACTGCAAGCTTGTAGCCTCCTTGGCCTAGAGTGTGATGGTACACTTTCTTCGAGGCGTTGTCTTTGGCCTTCTGCACCTTCTGAAGCCCAAGCTCTGAAGACTTGTATTCTACAAATGCATCCCAGTGACCCCCTGAGCTTTTCGAGCTCGCTGGTAAATACGGGTGTGGTCCCGGTCTTGATATATTTCTTCGTCAAAATTTTCTTGAATGATCGCAGCTGTTCGGCCATCTTACTCAGGGTCCAGTGCTTGCATATCTCTTCGGATTCAGCTGGAACCGTGAAGTTTTTCTTAAGCTCCCGCCAGCACCATTCTTTTTCTCTTTCGGGTACCGCATCCCGTTCCTCGCTTGGATTGGAAGCTTTCCAGAGCTTGAAGCTGATCGGGATGTGGTCCCTGACAATACATCCGGATTGTCTTATGAATTTTTTGGCGGCAGCTTCTGGAGCGATCGGTTCGCCATCTGGACCAACTTCCGTTATAATGAACCGCCCTTCCAGTTTTTTTGTTGGGCCTCGCTTCGTCTTTTTCTGCTGCGACGATGATCCAGACGGCTATAAAAAAATATTCATAGTATTCATATAGATTCAGATGAAAATATGATTGTCACTACAAATAATTATAGTTGTGATATATACATTAGCACTTTGTTCAGCAGCAGCGTCATCCTGAATAGATGGTGCCTCAATTCCATCACCGGACATATTCAAATATATGTCGGTATTGCTGCCATCATCAGCTTGTTCAGCGACATCTCCTTGACCTTCGCCAATCATATTCAACAAGAACTGTTCGTCTTCCGCGTCTGTGTGTCGCGGGTCCATCGTAACTAAAATATGAATACAAATAAAACCCTTAAAAAATTATCTAAATAATCCACATATTTGCGAGCATTTGACTAAGTACCGATTGATGGACACATACATACATACATACATACATTCACTAAGTAATTCAAGAAATATACATGAAATATTTAAAAGAAATTTAAACTCACTTTACACATACATACATACATTCATACATTTAAAAATTTGTAAATATACCTTTATTTACACAACAAATTATGATTTCACTCTTAACAACAAATTATGATTTCACTCTAAATAACATGAACTCTAAATTATGATTTCAAATTATGAGCATGTCCCAAAGTTACATGAGTGTAGCTTCCTAGCTACTGAAAATGAGCCATAATTGGTCGACGATGTCGATCTCAGTGCTGCAAACACTCGACACACTCTGAAAACTAAAAATTAAAGAACATTGGGGAACTATATATACAGAGGCAAGAGCTTCCCAACGTAGCGAGAGGTTCTGGGGTTCAATGGAATGGAGAAGGTGTTGAGGGGACTCTCGTAGTAGGACGATCTTTTAGGAGATGAAACCTCGGTGTCAAATGCAGTGGGATTCGGCCTTTCTCCAGTATGATTCCATCTATTTTTAGGTACAGGCAGCTTTAGTAGTTTATGTACCAGGCTGCTGCATTATTTTTACCTTTTAGGTATAACAAATGTATTGTTGAATGATTGATCGCTCTTATACTAGTTTACCATGCTTCTTAGTACACAATTCTCGTAATTTTCTAGACCTTCATTGATCCTGTACAATGCTAAATTAACCATATAATTTGCTACTTTCTTTGAATTGTGCCGATTTCATCAGGTTCTTTTGTTGTGGTTGATTTTATGGACTTAGGTCTAAGTAGCACGAAACTAAAAGTTTTTTTATTAGTAAATGTTATAGAAAATTTATGGATCCATGTTACTTACTTGCCAAGAGTTTTCTTTCTAGTAAATCGAAGTCAGCAATTTACGTCAATTAAGTTGGACCCTGAATATTGTTATTATAGTAAATTCATAGATTCATGTCAATTACTTATCAATAATTTTTCTCTCATGCAGATCATAATTTTTCTGTGTTGGAGGGGACGAGATCGAGCTCTACCTTTGGGTACGCGGCGTGGGCTTTATGATCTAACGATTAACTACAAAGAAGAGGCTGTTTCTCACTTATCACTGTGACAAAACATGTGCATCTACTATTCACTGGCAAATTTTGTATCAGAAGGCATTGATTGAACATCCGTTTCTAAATAATGACAGTGATATATGCATATAAATCCAAACTGAAAGCCTCTGAAATTTAATGTGCCCTGATTGAACACACTTCTATCGCATTTCTAACAGAGACAAACTCAGAATTAATAGCAAGATCTATTTGCCAACAAGCAAAGAAAACTAACCTAAATTTTATTAATCAACCTAGAATTCATTAGAGTTGCAGCAAGATCCTCTACTATGTGTTCAGAAAGTTTGCTCTAGATCACTTTCCCAAAGGTAGCCTCAGTAGCAGTAGAGGATGCTGGGAGACCAATCTAACATAAGAGAAATAAGAACTGATGGACACACTCAGCTAATCTTTACAATGTGTCCCATGTGTCATGCTTTTGCTAACAACCAATCAAAGAACATCGTGCTGTCAGGAGCATTTTGTTAGCTTTTCTTAAAGATTCTTGCGAAAAAGAATTAGCCTAAGACAACTGAAATACTGTTGAAGCTTAAATACTGTCGACGGCGAGCAGGGGATGGTGGCGAGGGCGTTACGGCGGCGGCGGTGGCTCTGGGCCGGCGGCGGCGCGCGTGAGGTCGGGGCTCTGGGCGGCGGCGACGTCGATGGCGGCGGTGCTCGGCTCGCGCGGTGGGGGGAGCAGGACGGCGGCGGCGGTGGCTCTAGGCGGCGGCCTGAGGTCGGGGCTCTGGGCGGCGGCGACGTCGATGGCGGCGGTGCTCGGCTCGCGCGGTGGGGGGAGCAGGACGGGCGCAGTAGATGAGAAACCAAGTGTTAGGAGAAGGGCGAAGGAGGAAGGAAATATATGGGGGGGCCTTTTGTCCCGGGTGAAGCCACGACCCGGGACAAAAGGTCATTTTGTCCCGGGTGGTGGCTTCACCCAGGACAAAAGGCCCCCCCTTTTGTCCCGGGTGAAACCACCACCCGGGACAAAAGGACCTTTTGTCCCGGGTCGTGGCTTCACCCGGGACAAAAGGGGTTTTTGGGCGGGCCGGGAAAATTCCCAGCCCGCGGCCCACCTTTAGTCCCGGGTGGATCTACCACCCGGGACAAAAGGGGCCCGTTTTCCCTCGTTCCCGCCTAATGTTATGTTTGTTTTTGTTTCTTTTTACTTCTCTTTTAAAATTGGCTTTCATTTGTTAATTCAGTTAATAAAATTATGATTCCAAAAATTATGGAACAAAATTTCTTATCTCTATATAAACTTGATACACGCAACAAAAATAATTAATTTTCATTCAAGTGATTGGGTCAATGAAATATCTAACTTTTTTGAAATCATATTTGTTATTTTGACCATGCAAAAATATATTAGGTGAATTTTTTTTTCAAACTGTTACTTTTCGATAGAAAGTGGATTCTATCACGATATTAACATTTAAAAAGTGAATTTTAGATAAAATTAAGCAATTTCATGATATTAATGAGTAGTGTGTGAGTTTGAGAGATAGTGTGTGTTAGTGAGATTGTGTGTGTTAGTGAGAGAGTATAGTGTGTTAATGTGAATGTAATTTCATGAAATAAATAAAATTAGTTGAGTAATCCATTATTAAATGAAAATTATAATTGAGTCTAGTAATTAAGTGAAAAATATATAAAATAATATAAATAACACATAAAGTATAATTGTACAGTACATATATAATAAAAGTATTCGAATTGCGATTATGTTTTTATACAATAATATAAAATTATTCAAGTACATGAAGGATTAGCGGTAATAGACTTTCTCTTCACAAATGTCCCTTGATTATGATCACGGCGCAAGTATGGAGCATCATCATTGGCTAGCAGGATGCATGGATCAGCATTTACTTCGAAAGGTGGAATGACAACAAAATTATTATATTCTTCTGAAAAGTCTGTCTTGTCCTCCACTCCAACGATGTTTCTCTTTCCTGATAGAACTATGTGTCGCTTAGGCTCATCCTTTTGCTTGTTGATCCCCTTCTTTGGCTTGCTGGACATGTCCTTAATGTAGAAAACCTTAGCGACATCCTGGGCTAGGACAAATGGCTCGTCTCTATACCCAAGATTGTTGAGATCAACTATTGTCATCCCATACTCATCTTTTGTTACCCCTCCTCCAGATAGCTTAACCCATTGGCAACGAAATAGAGGCACCTTGAAATTGGGACCGTAATCCAGCTCCCATATCTCTTCAATGTAGCCGTAATATGTGTCTTTTTTCCCATTATTGTCCGTGGCATCCATACGAACACCGCTGTTTTGGTTGGTACTCTTTTTATCTTGGGCTATCGTATAAAATGTGTTTCCATTTATCTCGTACCCTTGGTATGTTAAGATATTCCAAGATGGTCCCCTAGCCAATAAGAACAGTTGTTCACTTATATCCATGTTATGCATTAGATGCTTCCGCAACCAGCTGCAGAAAGTGTTCATGTGCTCACGTGTAATCCATGCCTCAGACTTTTCCGGGAAATTGGAGAGCAGAATTTTCTTGTGTTCCTCGATATATGGGTCAACCAAGGATGATTGTTGAAGAACCGTATAATGCGCTTTCTTGAATGAGAAATCATCTGTGCAGACATAAGATTTCTTTCCTAATGTACCCTTTCCAGTTAGTCTCCCCTCATATCGCGATTCAGGGACTCCAATCGGTTTAAGGTCATCAATAAAGTCAACACAAAAGTCAATGACCTCCTCAGTTCCGTAGGCACTGGCGATGCTTCCTTCTAGACGAGCTCTATTACGAACACATTTCTTGAGTACCCCCATGAACCTTTCGAATGGGAACATGTTGTGTAGAAATACTGGTCCGAGAATATCAATCTCTTTGACAAGGTGCACTAGAAGATGTGTCATGATGTTGAAGAAAGATGGTGGAAATATCATCTCAAAGCCAACAAGACATTGCACCACATCGTTTTGCAGCTTTATCAAATTCTCCGGGTCAATTATCTTCTGAGAAACTGCGTTGAGGAAGGCACATATCTTCACGATGGTTAACCGGACGTTATCAGGCAGAATCCCCCGCAGCACAACCGGAAGAAGTTCGGTCATAAGCACATGGTAGTCATGGGACTTGAGATTTGTAAATTTCTTCTCTGCCAAATTTAAGATTCCTTTTATATTGGATGAGTATTCAGATGGAACCTTTATACTGCTCAAGCAGTCAAACATGGTTTCTTTCTCTTCCTTGCTAAGAGTATAGCTGGCAGGACTTAAGTATTGTCGTCCATTATCTCGCTGTTGTGGATGTAAGGCATCTCGTTCTTCCATACGTTGCAATTCTTGACGTGCTTCTACTGTATCTTTTGTCTTTCCGTACACTCCCAAGAATGCTATCAGGTTGACGCAAAAATTCTTCGTGAGGTGCATCACATCAATTGCATGACGAACATCTAAGACTTCCCAATATGGTAGCTCCCAAAATATAGATTTCTTCTTCCACATGGGCGCCATTCCGTTTTCATTCGGAACAAGTTGGCTACCAGATCCCTTTCCAAAAACAACTTCTAGATCTTTTACCATGTTGAAGACGTCTTTACCACTACGGTGCATCGGTTTTGTTCGGTGGTCCGCTTGGCCTTTGAAATGCTTGCCCTTCTTTCGTACCGCATGCCTGATGGGAAGAAACCGACGATGACCCATGTATACAACCTTCTTACAGTGAGTCAACCATATATTATCGGTATCATCTAAACAGTGTGTGCATGCTTTGTATCCCTTGTTCAAATGTCCTGACAAGTTACTAAGAGCAGGCCAGTCATTGATCGTTACGAACAGCAATGCTCGTAGGTTGAAGTTTTCCTGTTTGTATTCATCCCACATCCGTACACCTTCATCGCCCCAGAGCAATAAGAGTTCTTCGACCAATGGTCTTTGGTACACATCAATGTCATTTCCGGGCTGCTTTGGACCCGGGATAAGCACTGGCATCATGATGAACTTTCGTTTCATGCAGAGCCATGGTGGAAGATTGTACAGACAAAGAGTCACAGGCCAAGTGCTATGACCACTGCTCATCTCACCAAAAGGATTCATGCCATCCGTACTCAAACCGAACCTTATGTTTCTCGCATCCAAATCAAATTTAGGGTACGTTCTATCTATTTTTCTCCACTGCGACCCATCAGCGGGGTGTCTCAACATCGAGTCTTTCTTGCGTTCCTCTTTGTGCCATCGCATCAACTTAGCATTATCTTTATTTCTAAACAGACGCTTCAAACGTGGTATTATAGGCAAATACCACATGACCTTCGCAGGAACTCTCTTCCGGGGAGGCTCCCCCTCGACATCTCCAGGATCATCTTTTCTAATCTTGTAATGCAATGCACTGCATACGGGACATGCATCCAAATTCTCGTACTCGCCTCGGTAGAGAATGCAGTCGTTGGGGCATGCATGTATCTTTTGCACTTCCAGTCCCAAAGGGCAAACAAGTTGTTTGGCTTCATACGTTGTGGCAGGCAATTCATTGTCCTTAGGAAGCATTTTTTTAACAAGTTTGAGTAATTCACCAAATCCCTTGTCGGATACACCATTTGTCGCCTTCCATTGCAGCAACTCCAAGGTGGTGCCAAGTTTCTTAAATCCATTTTGACAATCTGGGTACAACAATTTATGGTGGTCCTCTAACAACTTCTGGAACTTCAACCTCTCCGTTTCACTCTCACAGTCTGCCTGCACATTGTTCAATGCTTGCCCCAGATCGTTGCTGGGATCATTTTCTGCTACATCTACTTCGGGCTCTTTCATGGGAATATCGTCATCGAATGCACCGATTCCAGCATTCCCGGGAAAGTGGTCGTCAAAATCTTCTTCTTCATTGTCTTCCATGGTAACCCCCTGTTCTCCGTGCTTCGTCCAACAAACATACTTTTTCATGAAACCATTTGCGAAAATGTGGCTGTGTATGGTTCTTGAAGATGAGTAATCCTTGTTATTGTTGCAATGAACACACGGGCAGCACATAAAACCATTCTGCTTGTTTGCCTCAGCCACAGACAAAAAATAATGCAGGCCATCAATGAATTCTTTCGAACGTCGGTCAGCATTGTACATCCATTGCCGGTCCATCTGCATTTTAAATAAATCGATTTGAATTCTTTACACGTATCGAATAAATAAAATATATCAAACCTAAATTAAACTAAATGTAACATAACATGAATAATTAAAAGATATGCAATATCCATCATACATCTTGATTAATTAAAAGGAGTACTTAATCCATTACAGAACTTAACAAAGGAGTACTATACATGAAATTTAAAAATTCGGTCAACAACACATAGGTTTTCAACCGTCCTTGCGTTGGAACGCAGAATGTTCTAACGGATTTCTTGCTGGCGCAGAAGAAGATGGCGGAGCTGAAACCTCCGAGTTTGGTGGTGACGAACCGTAACGCCGCAATAAATCCTCAAGATCAAACGAAGGTTCCTCGCCCCTTGCCATGCATTCTCTATATTCTTTTTCCAAATAACGGAGCGCTGCCCTATGAAAAGCACTAGGTTTTTTGGACCGACGACCTACTCGAGTTGTGCCCTTCTCTCCAGAAGGACAACGATCACCCCCACCGGCGCCACTCTCTCCAGCTGCTGAAGCCATATTTTACTGAAAAATACCTTTATTTTCCACATAATTATAAATTCTTACAATTACAATGCAAAAATTATTTACTATTACAATTACAATGATCAGATTAATAACTCTTGCAAATAACAATGAAATTATATAAAAAAGACGAAATGTATCATTAATCCTCAAGAAATTTCTAATTAATTGAAAGAATTCTCTATAACTTCTAATTACTTTGACACCCTTCAGTTCCAGGAGTACACTCTTTTCAATATCCAGAAATCATCTAGAAGAAAAATAAACCTTTATTTCTGAAAATGTATATGTCAGTAACCTCAACCCTGCGGTGATGACACTGCCTTTCGGGGGGACACGGTGCAGTACAAGGATGTCACCAATCGGCTAGTCGCAGCACCAACATTTACGATTAATAGGCACAACACTTGGCACAGGCAGCATGCTCGTTGATATGCTCTCAGTACAACAACGGGCATGCTGACTGCGTCAAATGCTGTCTTCTTATCAATCGGAAGTGCTGGTGATGCGACCAACCGATTTGCGACGCCCTTATAGCGCATCGTGTATCCCTGAAAGGTAGTGCCATCACCGTTGGATGGAGATTAACGACGTATACTTGTTTCAAAAAAAAGATTTTTTTAGCTTCTAGATGGTTTCAATGTGAGCCTGATTAAATACATCACTAGAGTGTCAAAATAATCCATTCATAATACAAAAAATTCTATAATATACTCATTTCATTAATTCATTCATGAATAAAAAAATCAACTATCCAAAATATGGTCATATATACAAGTACATCACATGAAGTATCTACACTCATTCTAAAAATTTCTACTATCCATATACTCATCTAAATCTAAAAGAAAATTACACCTACATATGCAATCTAGCTAGCTAAATGTCCAAGAAATGAGCTAGCTACACATTTTCTCTATTTCTAAAGTATGAAATGAGCTATACAAGCCAAGGAAGAAGAGAAAAACAAGCCCCAAACCTTTAGAGCAGATGGATGGACGGGGAATCAAAGATCTTCACAAATGTGGTGAAAAAATGAGCAAGAACTCCTCTATCCCGAGCCAAGAACAGCAAGAAAACAAGTGAGCTGAATGGCTCGGGCGGGGGGAGAGGGAAGGGGATAAGGGGCGCAAGGCCTTTTGTCCCGGTTGGAGGCACCAACCGGGACAAAAGGCTCCCATTTTGTCCCGGTTGGTGTATCAAACCGGGACAAAAGGCCCCCGTCCCCCCGCTGGCCCGGCTAGCCGTTGGACCCGGGACAAAAGCCACCTATTGTCCCGGGCCCAAAGGCTGCCGGGACAAATGGCTAGGAACAAAGGCCTATTTTGTAGCAGTGAGTCTCGTCTCTGTGGCATTTGCAGAACTGCAACGAAATGGTCTCCTGCTCTCTTGCCCTCGAACTGAATACATAGTAGTCCTCAATGTGTTGTCTCGGCTCTCGATCAATTACTCATACAGCTTTCTTCTAGCTGTTGCAGAACTCGGTGGTGAAGATCGGGCCGTTTGGCTTCGAGGCCGAGGTTCGCCACGACATCACCGATCGTAGCGCCGGTGAGCCTGGAGAGCATCACCATCGGCCATGGAGATCTGCTCGACGCGCTCGCCTTCACCTACAAGGACTCCCACGGGCAGCAGCACACCACAACCAAATGGGGTGGCGACGGTGGCAACGCCACCACGGTAATTAAGCTAATACCCCTAATTGCTTTGCTAGCTCATCAATTTGTCCTTCAGATTTTCGTGATCGACATGTGCGAGATCTATCTGTCCTGCACCATGTGCAGATTACCCTTGGCCCTGACGAGGTTGTGAAGAGAGTTCACGGGATCCACGGCATCGCCAACGGGATGGTCTGCATCACCAACTTCACCATCGTCACCAACCTCCAGAAATACGCGGACCGTTTGGAGTCAGTGGCTCCGTCATCGAACCCAAGTCGTCCTTCGACATCCCCATATATATCACGGACAACAGCAGCATCGTCGGCTTCTTCGCCTACCAGTACAAGGCCTACCTCACAGCCATCGGTGTCTACATGAAGCCCGGTGCTTAATTAGCAAAATCGATCATGAACCAGCTGGTTAATTTGGGCGTTCAGCTTTTGTGTGTTTGCTTATTAAAATAAATTGGGATCTGATGTCATCCCAGCCCGTATGCTTATCGGTCTCTGCATCATCTGTAGGTTTCTTTGTTCGAATAAACATTTTATTTTCAAGCACTTTCAAGCCTGTCTTCGTTTGAATAAACTTGCAGTGTGGTCGTGTCTGACTGCTAAGCATTTAAAAAGAAGCAAAAATAGGATAAGATCTAATTGGTGTTGTATCAATTTTTTGATAATCTGAAAGATCAAACTGAAATATATCTAGAACTGTTTAACTGAAGCAAAGACGAAATTTTTGTGCAGTTCCATCTATGTACTCGATCACTCTATTAGCAATCAATGGTGCCCTGCCCTTTGCTAATCGAAACAAGATTTAAACGAGACTATAATGAAGCACGAGATTTAGACGAGAACAGCCAATGAATCTGATGATGCTACTCTCAGGGACCACCATGCCAACGGCCAACGCACAACGCCACTGCCACCACACTCACCGGCCTGCTCCGACCGCGGCTTACTGGCTCGCGTCATCACCTTCGCCCCGACCCCTGCACCCTCCCATGTGCCTACGCCGACTGCAACGCACCTTCTGGCCCCATTCCAGCAGCCGCCGGGCTCCAGCTGACCACCTTGCCCCAGGCTAGAGCATCTCGGAGGAGCTCACGCGCTGTCCTCACCTCCATCTGAGCCGCGAGGCCGCACCTGCGTCGGAGGCCACCTCCCGGCTCCGGTGACTGGCTGAGTGCGTCCGTAGTCACCGGGGAACGGGAACAACCCTACGTTCAATGTTCCAAGAACGCCATTCCTGGGCGAATAATTTTGTGTAAAAGTGCATCCCAAGTGCCGTTCCCAATTTCCCATTCCTCGTTCCTCGATCCACCATCCTGGGAATTTCGATGACTACGGCTGCGCCCAAGCCACCTTCGCTCTGGCGTCCGCGGCCTGCCTCCGATCCCCAGTACCTGGAGCTCCCATGGGGAGACTGTGGTGAAGCCTACACCGGCTGAGCTATACGCCTATACGGGCGCCAGCGGTGGGAGAGCTTCGGGCGACACACGTGAGTTCCAATGGGTGCCGGTGGTGAATCCTGTCCAAATCGGCTGAGCTTCAGTGGACGCCAGCAGTGGGAGTGTCCACGTGGAATGATGCTTAGCGGTTCTCGCCAGATGCAGTGGCATCCGTTTCTCCCTCTTCCCTCCGTGTAGGACACGAACATTGACATGGCTCTCTTGCAGAGAGTGATTAACGGCCCGTTGCGGCTGCTCTTAGCTTATGAATCTTTAAGGCGCAGGGCCCAGATTAGATTAGAACTTCAGAAGTAACTATAGTAGTTATTACTCTATGCATGCCCTATACCTTTTCCTGCATAAGTGAAAATAAAAAACTAGCTACATAGTGTATAATTAGTATTAATTCATGCTATAATCAATTAGACATGCCAAAAATTAGAATTAGGCTGTCAAAAAAGTGCTCTTCAAGATTTTGAATACCCATGTTTGAAATCCTAGGCCCCGCCCCTGACGGCTAACATGTATCGATTGGCCCACTACAAGAAAAAGTCACATTAGTACCGAGCGCCTGCCTAGATAAATGTGCGTCCGCCGAGGTTCGAACTCATGACCTGTGGCCTCATGCGTAGTCTCTTCTACTCTCAGGGACCATGCCAACAATTTTGTGGCTTTGTCTTCTCGTACTATAAAAAAAGAAATGAGAGGCATGAGGAATGAAAGTGAACCATTCATTCCTTGTCCTCAGTTAGTTACCGACACAAAGATGCATATATATAGCCAATACATGTGGACAGGGCAGTTTGCTGTAATAAAAACTTTCGATATGTTGTAAATTGCAGACGCACTTAATTGTTGATTGAGAAACTTGGATATAAAAGAGCTCCGTAGAGATAACACTTGTAATGAAATTCAAGAAATGAAGTGGAAGAATGTGCAGGTCCACTGCTCTCTAGACATAAGCACACAAGCACAACGATCATACCATAAAACTATCTATTGATCAAATAGAAATTGGAGGCATGAGGAATCATACTTACACCACCAATCCCGGTGGATGATGTATACTGGAGCATTCGGCCTAGGGTTCACCAAATCCGTGCACCAACGTGTAATGTATATGTACTGTAACAGGTGTGGCACTAGTCGCCATGCTGTGCGTTCTAGCTAGTTTCACTTCGCTCCTAGTTAGGATCCTTGCCTGTCACCAACTAGCTTAACCTGGCGTGTCGACTAGCTCGAGTTACTAACGAATCAACAATGCCAGTGTCAAACCATTCTTTTGTGGTTGCTTTGTTTCCCGTATCTCTCTTTGCCCCTACAATATTCATCAGTTCAAGAAGGCCTTGCATTTCATGAAGCTGATTAACTTTCATCGAGATGTTTCCACGTTTCTTTATCTCGTGAGCTAATTAATATTCCACTACAACATTTGTTGATGACCCAAAAATTGGGTTGATCTACTATTGGAAATATTTTTTTCATGACATATATTTGCTAGTACATCTTCAAGCTATTTCTTCAGCCCAAGAAATTGTAACAATAGGGAATCCACCATTTGGTAGGAATAATTTTAGGTTAACATCGACGATGAGGTCATTATCCGGGTCCATTAGAATTTGTACCAGCAATAAAATTGGTCAACTGAAATTCAAAAAATATATATAAGGAAAAACACTAAACTACAAAACTGGATTACGAAGATCGAAACCGGACAAATTTGACCCTTTCAGTGGTTTGAAAGGTGGTTTCAATTTTGAGTTTTGTCCTCGAGGAATTGAATTTAGATGCTATATTGTTGATTTATTTCTCTTTTGAATGTGTGTACAAAATTATTGGAAAGGTCACGTGGGTACTGATGGAAGTAATTATACATATCAGCAATTTTGAGTAACTCAGCTATAAATTGGCACCTCGGTCTGAGCAGGTACCCTGAAGCTTCTCTAAAAAAGAAGAGCTTGAGAGCTAGTCTGAAGGTTCTCTAAGGAAGCATGCTAACCATCTTGGTGACAGCAAAACTCTACCTGAAATAGAAATGGGAGGCATGAGGGATGAAATAGAACCATTACCATTTTGGAGTCATATCACCCACTTCGTGTAGCCGACGGCAAGGCTTGCGTTGTCTTTGCTTCATGCCCAACGAGACTGCCAGACCACTCCAAAGCCGACCTCCATACAAAAAACTACCGGCTAGCTAAAATTGCATTGGTGCTCTCGATTTGTTGAGCAGGCAGGAGTGGAGCGACATAGGCTTGGTCCAGAAATGAGGAATACTGAGGTGCAGATTGATCGAGTGGCGACTGCTGGGCCATAGAACATAGAGACACAAAGAGCACTAAACAATGTCGTATTAGGAGGGTGCCAATTGTGCTAGAAGATTGATAATAAATCAAATAGAATCTTACTATTACTAATTGGAGGCTCCTTTGGAGCCTTCACATGAAGCCACATAGGATCCTAGGTGGACACTCTAAAAAATTAGAGAAATTCTATAAATTCTCACAAAAATCAGAAACATCTAGCCATCATTAATCCAACCACTCTAATTATAATAACCATCGGATCTATTATATTTTCTAATAAATTACCCAACTCTGCCATTATGAAAATAGACTAAAGTAACCCCCTAAACATGTATCTAAATTACCCACCTCTGCCATTATAAAAACAATCTAAAGTAACCCCTAATCTTTGTGTAAATTACCCACATATGCCATTAGAAAAATAATACAAGTACCCCTCTAAATTTGCATATAAATTATCCAATTATTTCATTATTATCACATGTTAAATTACTTCTAAATCTGAATCTAAATTATATAATTATAATGAAATATTAAAGTGCACCAATATAAAATTCTAAATTACTATTTATATCATTATTAATATATTATTTATCTTATTATTTATATAAAAATACTACCCACGATATATGTCACCATATATTTGTATGATGGAAGAGATAAGAATATCAATTTACAAACAAATAGTTCAACTAAATATATATCAAATATATATAGAGGTGTGATGCAAAATGAAATCTATTGTAACTAGACAATGAAAAATATATATTTTAGAGTATGTGTTAGAATATTTAATAGATGAAAAAGAGCGTAACATAGATAATTATAATTATTAACATCTTTCTTATTTAATTCTAATTAGCCCGTGCGGGAGCACGAGTTGATAGACTAGTGTCCTGCTAATCGATTAGCCAATGGCCAAGCTCAAAGCCTGCTATCACATTCACAGCTCAAGTAGAAACCACTATAACCAGTTACAGGCCTGCCGCCTGCGTGATTACTATCTGCACTAAGGCATAGACGATCATGATGCGCATCAAAGATGCAGACGCGGATTCATTTCATTTAAGGTACTACTCTTAGACATGGTAGGCACTGAGAACAACTTGAGGATTTGAAACACTATCTACAGCCACATGCATAGCATGTTGCAATGGAGAATTTCTAATATATCATCAATGGAGAAGTGCATGGTAGTTCTGCTACTGATTTTCAATGGAGAAGTGCAATGGTCCGGACTTGGCATAATATTAGTAAACCATGGATGAATCGAAAAATCGGACTGGAGGTAGAGAAATAAACAATACGATTACTTATTGCACCGCCTAATCTTTGACAACTCTTGTGCCTCTTCCCTTAACAACAACAGACTAAGAGAGGATAACCATAGTTAAGACTGGGCTGCATCCTCTCCGTCAATACGAGAGTGCCCCGTCAGGTGTCAGCCTGTCTCCCATTCGTCCCTTGATCAAGGCGCCTAGACAGATCAAGCTAGATTAGTTTGCGCATACCTTTGCTTATCCTAGTTACCTTGATGTGCAGCTGCGTTTCCTCCCTGACGGCAGTGTCCAGGATGCACTGTTTTCAGCTATCTTAGCAACAGAAGGGCTATCATCTACTATATGAGAAACTAATCTGCTTCTAGTCAATTTGAACATCTGCGTTACTCTTGCCCTACTACTACAGGGATGTTAGAGTACACATAAGAAATCCAAATATCCGATAGGATCCAGCTTATGGTAGGAAAGAATATGGAGGATTTACAGTAGATTATTGTTCGACATCCATTGATTAGTTTCTAACTCTTATCTCTCTGATTGCCTGAGATCCAATGCACTATGTACTATACAAACAGTCCACAAGTCTCAGTACAAGTCATCCAATATTCACTGTATTCATATTCTCACATTGTAAAAGAAATGTAATTAGAATTATGTTTGAACAAAGTTACCATGCCTCAAGCCCACAACAATGTGCATCAGCTGTAAATGCTCCAATAACTGTGAATTATGTGAATGAGCTACTCCCTATAAATAGTTGGACGACCTACATTATATTGCGGAAGGAGGTCTATAATAGTGTTTACAATGTAGTGAGATGACCACTGACAGAATTGGTGGAGAGAGTGTGTGCAAGAGCCACACAAAATCCAGAGAGAGAGAGAGAGAGAGAGAGATAGAAAGACTGTTATATAGTGAGACGACCCACTGATAGAATTTGTGGGTAGATTGGGCGCAAGAGCCATGCACGATCCAGAGAAAGAATGGAAGGAGCACGTTGTCGTTGCCAAAATCTCACAGCTCAACCCATGTGTTGAGTTCCCTGTAGCTATCTTCTCTAGTTATGCAAGCTGGCACGACCAACATCCTCTGCAGTCGAGGATGACCAGGAAGTCCATCTCTGTACCAGCTCCTCAGCCAATACGGATTGCCAGTGCTGCCGATTTATCTCAAATGCTGGCGTGCAGCATTACGGAGCACCATCCTTGAGCACATTAATTAGTTGGATCAGTTTCGTTCGACTCGACCGAAGAAGAGCAAACCTCCATGCATCTGGGCTCAAACAGCCCCACGACTTGTCGACATGGATTCGCATAAACAACATCTGTATATTTCAAATCAAAACCATCTCTTTCTATCAGGTTAGATATTTTCGTTCCTTCTCTCATGAGAAGCATGAAGCCCTTCAATTCCTATCTCTTGATTATTACCTCCGTTTTTGTTTATATGACGTTCCACCAGCAATTTTAGTGTTAATTAGCCTACATTTCCAACTGCCAGCGTCAGATAAATAAAAACAGAGGTACTATTCCTTTACTACTTTATCACAAATAATGAGAGTACAAACAGTAATAACTATTTATTACTGCTTTTATACAGCGAACAAACTTAATTACCATGAGAGTATGAGACAGCAATAGTAACTGTTTTTATATTGTAGAAAACCCACTGATAAAATTTGTGGGGAGTGTGGGCGCAAGAGCCACACACAATCTACTATAGTGAGATGACCCACAGATAGAATTGGAGTGTGAGCAAGAGCAACACACACTATACCACAACACCTAGATATCCCGTCACACGTGTGTCGGCAAAAGTATAAGAATAGCGACCAACTGTCAGTCGCTAAAGTTTTGTAATGGTCCATCTGTCGTTAATTCAAGATTCACCCACCAACCATCAGTTGGTATTTCTATTCACATGTACCATCAAACCATCTGTCACAATAGCTAATATAGACATCAAACCATCCGTCGGCATACATGCACCAGGCCCATTTCCCTCCTCACACGCTCTAGACCCAGTCTGGCGCGCGATTTTTAAGCCCAACAGTAGCCTTGCGAAACCCTAGTTCGTCCGCACATTTCATCTTCTCCCGCCGCCCCGCGGTCGCCCCCGTGTTCCCCAAATCTCGTCCACGCGCGCTCCGCTCTCTCTCTCCCCAATTTCATGTGCCCGCTCACTCTCCTCTGACTCGAGCGCCCGCCATTCACCCACGGGAGCAGGAGACCTTAACCTCTACAGCCCGCCGCCCCTCCTCCATTAGCGCCGCCATGACTCCCCACTCGTCCGCGGCCCCTCCGCCAACAGGTCGCGAGCTACCGCCGCCGTGACGCCCTGCTCAAGTCCCGCTGCCGCACCTTCTCCAACAGCGCGCGATCTGCCGCAGTGCGCAATCCCCATCCTCGATCTGCAACTTCGTGGCCCATCTCCCCCAACCTCTGCAGTGTGCAACCTCCAACCTCGATCTGCAGTTTCGTGGCCACCAGAGTTCCCTCACCCCTGCCGCAATCCCCATCTCGATCTGCAGCCGTGGCCAACCGTGGCTTGCAGGCCCTCTCCCTGTCTCTGATGAGCTGAAGTCCTTCAACAATTTTTGCAGGCCCCCTCCCTGACTCCCCACCTTCAACAGGCACCCGAACTCTACCGTGACCAAGCAACTCGTATAAGTGTCAGTCGGTATATATTTGTAGGGCATCAGACTGTTAGTCGATATATCCATGTCAGTCGGCAAAAGTTATACCGACGCCACTTACAGCGACAGATAGGTGCTGTCGGCATACATTTATACCGACTGATGGTCCGTTGGTACAACGGCTTTTACCGACTGACCCTCAGTCGGTGTATCGAGGCTGTGGTATAGTGACAAATCCAGAGAGAGAAAGAGACACACACACTGTAAAACAATATAATGAGACTTATCTTTGAAAACTTACCATGAGACAACAATAATAACTGTTTTTATATAGTGAGACGACCCACTGATAGAATTTGTGGGAAGGATGGGCGCAAGAGCCACACACAATCAAGAGAAAGGGGGCTGGGAGAGAGGATTAATTTAGTTCACATAATCTTCAGACACTACTACGAAAGCTATAATTACTGGCGGTTCTATACGATTTTTAGTGGAGGTTTTCAAACCGCCACTACTCAAGTGACAGTAGAAATAGCGATTTTCACCGTCGGTTTCCATAACCGCCGGTGTTAACCTATTTTGCTTGCAGTTGTTTTCAAGAACCTCTATTATAAATGGTATTTACACCTAAGGTTTTCCAGCATGAACCTCCATTATAAATGGTATCTACACCTAAGGTTCGCAGCACAAACCTCCATTACAAATGTTATCTATACCTAAGGTTTCCAACATGAACCTCGACTAAAAATAGTTTGAGGTTCACACCTGAGAGGACCTTGATGTCGCCTAGAGGGGGGTGAATAGGCGCGCCTACAAATTTTCACTCAAATGCAGCAGATAAAATTCACTGTCTGCCAAAACCGAAACTTCCCGGTTTCAAATCCGGAACTTCCGGATTTGTCAGGACAGTAGGTGAACTCGGAACTTCTAGGTTTGTCAATTCAGAACTTCCGAGTTCACTCAGAACAGAGTGAACACAATAAAAGTAGTGCTATTAAATGAACATAAATTCAAACCCCAATTGTAAAGTCTGCTCAGTGAAGTTCCTTAAGCAGGTTCACACAGATCCTGCACACACAAAACAACAATCTCTCCAAGACACAAGTGTCTAATGGAGAGCTCCTCAAATCCACAAAACATATGTAAATGCAATGGACACAAGAGTTTGTTTTACCGAAGTTCAGATTCACCCCATGCACCCACGTGTGAATCCTAGTCTCCGTTGAGGAAGCTTATATCGACCCCAAGGTCAAGCTATCTCCTCCTTCCACTATATGACCATGCGCCCTCGTGGCACAAGATCGGTGTTGCAATAAACTTGCCGCTGTTCACCACAATCTTGGGAGCTATCCGGCGACGCCTAGCCATCTAGGAGGCTTCACCTCCAATAGTAACAAATGTGAAGCACACGAATCTCAGCTAAGCTCAAATGCTCAAGGTTTGCTGTGCTCTCTAGTGCTCTCAAGCATTCACTCTCTCAACCCAACTCAAGGATATTCTCTAATCACACAATCTCACAAAGAGAGGTTGGGGAGAGCTCAACTATGGCTACCAAGCTTCTTGGGACGACCAGCACTGAACAGAATAATGCCTAGAACAGCAGCCCACCAAGGAGGGGGCTAAGGGGTATAAATAGTCAGTCCCAACAAAACTAGCCGTTATGTGACAGTTAGAACCCGAAACTTCCGGATTCTATAATCCGGAACTTCCGGGTTTTCAAACAAACTAGCCATTAGTGTCACGTGTGCCAAATCCAAAACTTCCGGATTCCAAATCCGGAACTTCCGGATTTGCCCTGGCAGCAAAGCTAAAATATGCACGTGAGGCTTATTGTGTCTCTCACAACTCGCTTAGGTTACTTGAGCACTGAGACTAAACCAAAGACCATTGTGATGCATCCCTCTTGATAGTACGGCATACCTAAACTCAAGATCAAAGATAAATTACATTTCAACTTCTTGAACTTCTCATTTTCATCCTATGCCGTGCGTTGATCAATCACAATATGAGGATTACATCCAACTTGGCTTCTTTACTTTGAGCACATCTTCCTTGTGCTAGTTGTACTGAACCTTTATCCTTGAATGAAATCTACTTCTAGTTCAAATCACTTTCTTCAAAATAAGATTCTAGAAAGATTGATACTTGCCAACATGAATACCATACATGACCAAGATTCTTCAAGTTGAACCCAAAAAATGTTTCGTCACCCTAGCATTGGTTTCTCGGCACAATCACAATTGCCCTTCTCCAAGCTTAGTACCTAGAAACCCATTCCCGAATTCCAACTCTTCATCCTTGCATCACATATAGCTTCATATACGCTTGTATCACATTATCCTCAACAATGAAATCCATTTTGATTCTCAAGCTATTTCTTCTTCTCTAGTAGATGGCATTTTTCAATGCAAAATTCTTCTTGTCTCT
Organism: Panicum virgatum; assembly: GCF_016808335.1. Lineage (NCBI taxonomy): Eukaryota > Viridiplantae > Streptophyta > Magnoliopsida > Poales > Poaceae > Panicum > Panicum virgatum. The sequence goes on from NC_053147.1 coordinate 59,767,479, forward strand.
TAGAATTCTTGGACTTGATCATTATCGGTTTCTTTGCTCATGCCAAGCCTTTGCTTACATAGCCTCTAGAAACACGCCTTTCGATCCCATCCATTTACTCTCAAGAGCCCTCTTGAACTCACATTGATTTTGCCATTATAGTGAAAACCATTTCTTTCATATTTGCTTGATCATCAAATATCACATGCAATTCTTATGACAAGTTTTCCAATACATGAGACTATGCATGAGCATACAACCTTGTCTCAGTCACAATACCTTGACTTGTCATTTTGAGTACCACATACTTCAACAAGCTTCATTTAGATATGGGAGTAAATTCTTCATCAGCAACACATATCCCAATTCACACAATACTCATTGCTTATTACCATTCTCATACTAGATCATGTCGTGGCATTCATCTTGTCATATGAGCCTTGTCTTGAACATTAGTACTTTACATCGCATATATCACAAATATGATAATCAATTCCTGCTCATATACTCAACAAGATGGTTAGTCCTTTAATCGTGGTGTCAATCAATGCACCAAAACACACTAGGGGCCTAGATGCACTTTCAACACCATAAACCTCCACTAAAAATAGTATAACCACAAGAAAAAATCTGAGCGCTATTTTCATTTGGACACATACACACATACAACACAAATACAAGACAAACAGTTCACATCCAGAATGTATCCAGTTACAGCACAAACACAAAACAACAGTTCACATGCGGAATATAAGGCTCAGTCTGATCCATTTCAGAAAGTTACAGAAGTTCTATTTGGTCATGTAAGTTACAACAAGTCTCTACTGAAAATAAATCATGTTCAGCAAGGATCATAAAACTCGCCGGTTTCCTTGATGACCTGACTCATTAGGAAGTAGCACATCTCGCCTCTGATCTTGGTGAGCTCAGACTGAGCAAGTGCGCTTCGATTCGGACGGGTCTCACACTACAAACATGCAAAAAGTTTTTATCTATCAATCATTGAGCTAGCAATTAGGACACTGAGGACATATATCAATTATGTAAGAGTGAACCAATTTAGAGTGCGGGCAGCATATGTTGTAGCTAAATCATTGGAAATAGCTCACACTAAGGCAACAAAAATACTAGAATGTATAAATAGTGCCCTTAGTACATGAAAGTTGATAGTGCAACATAGTTGATTTCCAGGTGATATGGTTGGTTACTAAGAAAAAACATATGCATCATTTTTGTAATGATTAAAATGGCTCTACCAAAATTATTCAGAAAAGATCTGCTAACAGCCTAGTGTCTTGGTCTCAGCATGGTAAAGAATTCGATCAGCAAAAACTAATTCATGTAAACAAAAATAGGATAGGTTATAGTGAAAAACCTTAGATTCAAAAGCAGGGTCTTCCACAAATTTCCTCATGTAATGGCAAACATAATACCCGCATACCACTGTGTGAGGGGGTTGCTTATGGCACTACAAAAATGTGTACATTGATGACAGCATAATTAGCACACAGTAGTATTGATCACTTAAAATCACAAGCTTATATAAGTGAACATTTACCGGAAGTGTACGGCATTTCTTTCTTTTGTTTGTCATGCAGCCCACCTTTCCTAACATATCTGTTGTAAGCTCTGAACATATAAAAAATAATTATGAAAATCTTTAATCAAACAATGCAATATAATGCTTTAAGTCACTGTTTAAAGGAATATGAATTATTTTTGGATTATATCTATAAATTCTTGGTAACCATCTTGATTGTAGTCCAAGGAGTCCAAAACAATCATGTAGCCATCCAAGGGTCTTAAAACTACTAGTATCCAGTGGTCACTGCACACAAACTTTTAGTCAGCCTACAAGCATTAACTAGCAGTACTAGTTCATGATCTAGATCAAATAGCTAATCATTGGGAACACTCACTTAAAGTTGTATGCTCCAAGTATGTGACTCTTCTTTTGGCAGCGATACATGACATCAGCCAAGTATTTTTCAACAGCTTTTGGCTTTGGCCGCAGGTAAGTTTGGAAGATTGTGCATGGGTCCAGAAATCCGATTGGTGCATCATAGACTCTGGCTTCTTGATACATGTACCTATGATCATAAAAATAATTATGTTAAAAACAAAAACAAGTAGCACAACCTATGGTTCTTGCATAAGAATCGATGGTGCCGCATGTATACAGTTTTCCAAGAGTTCTTCAAGAAAAGACTAATTGTGTCATCTCCGCAACTTAAGCATGCAAAAACTCCCTTTATAGTTTGTCCCGACAGGTTACCATTGCCCGGATAGTCAGCTGTAGTCACAAACACCAGTGCACGCAGATGGAAATATTGTCGCTTGTACTCATCCCAGACTTCAACCCCTTGATTCCACTGTATTGCGAAATCTTCCATCAACGGTTCCATGAATACATCTATGTCATTTCTGGGTTGCTTCGGCCCTTGGATTAGTATTGGCATCATTATGTACTTACGCTTCATGCATAGCCAAGGAGGGAGGTTATACATACAGAGAAGCACTGGCCAGGTGCTGTGTTTGCTATTCCAATCACCATAGGGATTCATTCCATCAGTACTCAACCCAAACCTCAAATTTCTTGGATCACCACCAAAAGTCGGATATATCGTATCAATCTTCCTCCACTACATTGCATCAGCAGGATGCCGTAGCATTCCATCTTTCTTATGTTTATCCTCATGCCAAGATGTTAGTTCTGCATCCCTCGGGTTTGCGAACAAACGTTTCAAGCGAGGAATTATTGGCAAGTACCACATCACCAAAGCAGGAATTCCTTTCTTCAACTCCTCACCCTCGTTTAACCTATCATTGTTCTTGAATCAAGGGCTTTTGCATACTAGGCATGCAAGCAAGTTTGCATACTTATTACGGTAGAGGATGCAATGGTTTCGACAGGCATGTATCTTTTGCACTTCCAATCCAAGTGGACAGATGATCTTCTTTGCATCATATGTGGTACAAGGCACTAGGTTTGGCTTAGGAAGGACATCTTGTAGCAGACATAGCAAATCATCAAAACTTGTATCAGACCAACCATGAGTTGCCTTCAATCTTAAGAGGTCAAGTGTGAAATGCAACAACGTGTGCTTCTCATTACAACCTGGATACAACAACTTCTCTTGGGCCTCTAGTAAAGCCTCAAATTTTCTATGTCCTTCCTCACTACATATCTCAGCTTCAGCGTCCCTCAACATTTGATTCATTTTCAAGTTGTCACTGATGAATATATCATCATCTTCAGGTGGAACAGTATTGCTAAAGGGTATATCATCTTGATCTCCATTAATCTTGTCATCTGTAGTTTTATGTGGATCCGTTGTCTCGCCATGCTTGGACCAACACACATAGCCTTTAGTGAAACCCCTACGGATCAAGTGTGATTTGATAATGGATGAGTGAGCCCATGTCTTCAGATTGTCGCAGTCAATGCATGGACAATACATTTGTTCTCTATTCTTCTTTTGCATATCATCCTCGGCCGCTTGAACAAAAGAAAAGACACCATTGATATACTCTGGACTCCCTCTGGGCACATTGTACATCCACTCTCGGTCCATCTGCAACTAAAATAACAAAGACAAGTTTCGAGTCAAATTCACCGTTCCTGAATTTTGGAGAGACAATTAAAATAACAAAGACAAGTAGTAATACTATACAAACCTTCTAATAAAGGTCAACAGAAGCTAACTTATTTAATTACCTCTCAAATCTTTGTTTAACATATCCTACACCTTTATTCCTAAAATGCAAAGTAAGGGTTAGGTATATATATGCATGTAAGCGAGGAATAGTGCATGCATGTTGTATCAACATAGCAGAATGATGTATCACAACTCCTAAAGATAAATGGTGTATTTTATTTCAGAAAAGTCAAACTTTGTACATTTTGACCTATATTTAGTCAAATGAAATAACTTTAATGTATAAAATTGTATTGCTAGGTTCACAATTTCATATTTCATAATTATTAGAGCAATATATTCATTTTATTTTGTATCGACAAATGATTCTTTTATGAGAAAAGGGAAGGCCAGTTTCAAAGGAGGGATCAGAAAGATTAAGGTCTAACAAACGTTAATATGTAAACTTGGTCTTGTTTAGCACAAGTGTTATATAAAGGTCAACACACGGAAGCTAAGTTATTCAATTATATATATACCTCAAAACCTTTATTTTTTCCGTTTCCTTCGATGGAATTAAAGGTTAAGGTATGGGAAGAACAGTGAATGTTGCCAAAGAAGAATCATCTGGTTGGTCATTATTAGTTTGTAAGCACACAAAGCAGAGCAAATAAATAGTAATTTATATATGCCCTTTCTAAGCCGACGCTGCTGCTAGGAAAGTTCCAAAATTTCTCATCACATAGCCAACTCCACTGACCGGTGGTGTGCATGCCTGCAAAGAAAGCATATGCCTCCCTGCATCTGCCTGACAGTGCTGCATACCATGCATACACCGTGCAATTAGGACAGGCACCAAATAACAAGGATAAAAATTGCACCAAACAACAAGGATGAATATCCCCAACTCGATCGGAATAGGCAAGACCGAATCCCCAGTTCAATTTGCACTCAATCGGAACATGCCTTGAACAAAGCAGGCGGGAGCAGAGCTTACTTCTTGTGTTGCGGGGGGGGGGGGGGGGGGGGGGGGGGGGGTTGGAGTACTTGCCGGCTTCCTGTCTCGGGCCGTCGCTCCGTCCGGCCGGCGTCCGCCTGCCCTGTCCGTCGCTCCGTCTGGCGTCCGCCTGCCCGGCCGCACCCTGCATCCGAACGGCCGGCCAGCCCTTATTGCGCCCTGCGTCCGCGCTCTTCAAAAGCCCGCCAGCCAGCCGCCGCCGCCGCCTTTCTGGAAGATGGGAGCCAGCGCTCGAGGGCTCAAGAGCAGGATGGAACGCCGAGATGGGCTAGTGGGCCGTGACTCCTGCCTAACGTCGATTATTACCGGCGGTCATTACAAAACCTTGGGTAAAGATGATATTAATACCGGCATGAACCGCGGGTGAAAATAGTCGCCGTTTTCTACCGGCGGTTGATACAAAAATCCTTCAGTAAAGATGGCACTTTTTATTGCTTCCCTTTCCAACCGACGGGACAAAACATTTATACTGTCACAAACCTTAAACTGCCAGCAAACATTATTTTGGAACCGCCATTGTTTTCATCATTTCTAGTAGTGAGAATCTTGGTGCTTACATAGGGCTGGGAGGTGTCGAGAATGGAAGCAGCTTGTCGTCGTAGCTCAAAGATCCATCTGTTGAGTATCTTGAAAGCTGGCGAGACCAGCAACAACCTCTGCTGTGCCCAAGATCGAGGACAGGGATGTCCACCTCTATACTGCTCCTCAACCAAAACACATTGGTCTACTACTGGTCTACTGCTGCCGGTTTATCTCAAATATGCTGGCGTGCCCAGCATTACGGAGCACCATCCTTCGGCACATCGCTCTGATCCAGGCTATGGTAGGAAAGAATAAGGAGGATTTACAGAAGCTTATTGAAGGCCTTGATTAGTTTTTTAAACTCCCTCTGTGATTTTGCTTGAGATCCAATGCACTATATATGTACTATACAAACATTCCACAAGACTCTAGTACAATTCATCCAATATTCATTGTATTCATATTCTCACATTGTAAAAAAAGTGTAATTAGGATTATGTTTGAACAACTTTCCATGCCACAAGAGCCTACAACAATGTGCATCAGCTGTAAATGCTTCAGTGCAATAACTGTAGTTGCTACACTATCAAAATTTTATAAAAGTTTATTTTTATGCATCAAATATTGGCAAAGTGTAACTTTCTTACCTTACGTTTAATTGGTGCCAAAAAGTCCCTTAACTAATTAAACCGATACACAAATCGTACCTAAGTTGTCTTAACAACAGTTTAGTGCAATTTTACAACAGTACAGATAATCATTTGAAATTATCACTGCTTTGCTACATCATATTTGCTTAAGTGAAATAAACCTCTTCCATGTACTTACGAATAAGAAACAAGAATAGATTCTTAGTTTGTACGTTGAGTGCAACAAATTACTATAACAGTCCCATGAGAATTGATTTGTTAATTTTCCCGTCAAAATATTATATATCATGTCCCTTTTGTTGCCACCCAAACCCTTGCCAGCTGCAAGATGGCACTAAACCGTTGTTAAACTGAGGTGTGGCAGATTAATGCACCATTTTAGCTAGTTAAGAGATTGATTTTCCCTAATTAAAATATAAAGGATAAAAGAGTCACACTTTTGTCATAGTTATGGAATGAAAACTATATCTTTTTTCTTATATTTTCTCAATGAATTATTATAGTGAATGAGCTACTCTCAATAAATTGGACCTACATTGCGGAAGGAGGTTTACAACTTTTACAATGTAGCCAGAGGACCCGCTGATAGAATTCGTAGGGAGAGTGGGAGCAAGAGTCACGCACAATCCGAGAAAGGGAGAGAGGATTATTTTAGTTCACATAATCTTAAGAATCTTGTTGCTTTCATAGGGCTGGGAGGTATCGAGAATGGAAGGAGCACGTCGTTGCTGGCGAGACCAGGACAAGCAACGACGACCTCTGCTGTCGAGCAACAGAACCTGGCCTTCAACCTCAGCACGGATGGCATCCACGTTTGACATGCACGGCTACACTGTCAGATAGATGGATACGCATCAAAAAATAGAAGAACTTGTCTTCATTGATCGGTATACATGTTTCAAATCAGAACCATCTCTTGAAAGAAGCATGAAGCCCTACCGTTCCTCTCCCTTGATTATTTATTTGCCGCATCATCACAAATGCTAACGACATTGCACGATAATTAGTGAGAATGGAAATCCAATCCCATTTGAACTTGGGGGTGGTGGTGTCGAGAATCAAATGAGTTCTATGTATTTTACCTAATCAGCCTAAATGTCCTAGTGCTGGTTTTTCTTATTATGGCGACCACACACCTCTCAAATGGCTAAGCTGCTCAAGCATCTTCATGTCGTCAAGGTGGTCTAGCTAGTATAATTGCTCTTTTGCCAAGAAATTGGTGCAGGAATTTGGTCGAATTTTTTCTTTAATTTACTATATGTGTGGAATCAGTAGATGCGTTCTTTCCGAACTAATATCTTTCTGAGCCAACAGGACCTATAGTTTCGCTATTTCTAGGCTATAACTTTCTTTAACACAGCCTCTACACGTACAAGACGAATAATGTAGAGAGAATTGTCTTTAAATATACTGTTCCGATCAAACTACAAAAGGCTAGGCTTCAGTTGCTATGAAAAATGTTGGAATCGTCGAATTATTGAAATTTTGTAATTAATATGCTGCCAAATTTTATGATGTAATGAAGTTGGAGCGACTCCTATAAAATGGACAAACATTGTCAAAGGAGGTTTATATATTTGAGAATGCAGTGAGATTACAAAGTTATTATAATTTTGGTGTAGAGAGAAATGCGGTTCTTAATATCGGTACTTTTGTAGGTTTGGGAATAAAGAGGACACATGTGGAATGGTGAGGGCTCCAAGGAATACACGTCGTATGCTATTAGCCTATTACATTTACACCTGGTTTTGAGTTCTGAATCAAACATAGAAACAACAAAGCACAGTGATCAGCTGGACTTCTCCAAATCAGCAATTCATCAACTCTAGACCAGCACAAACATAAGGATGCTCTGGCAATAAAAGGTTGTAACAGAGTTCAAAAAAAAAAGGGATGTAACAAACAATACCCGTTTAGGGAGAAGCGAAACCAAGAATACTACCTTTAGTATTGTTCTGAGGATCCATCTGCTTTCACACGTTTTAGCAGGCCCTACATGTGTAATCAACTCTAGTTCATGAGCATGGGACAACAAAGCATGGGACAACGAGCATGGGACAACATCAAAACGAACTCAAAACGAATTTATGCTGTCAGGCTCAGAGACGAAAGCTAAGGAAAAATTTCTTAAAATTGTAGCATTCTATTACAATACTCCATCCATTTCAAATCAGTAGACATATTAGTATTTTAAAAGTCAAACTTCATAATTTTTGGCTAACAACTATGGCAGTGCCGCAATGGGTCTCAGATGGGCACTGAGTTTGACACAAATGCAGCCCTGTACATAGTACTACATAATGCATAATTCATCTATATTCCATTAGAGAAGATTATAAGAAATCATGAAAAGGCCATGGAAAACTATAAAAAATGATAGTGGTTATTAACAACTGACAGGCTATTCGGAATAATAAAAATGATACTGCATTTTCTTCACCAAATCAGAGTGGGAACCACCTACGGTTAAACTTAGACGGTGAGGGAAAACCAGAAGGATCTCTCGGTGCTCAAGCATTCAAGTTGTCATTCTCTGTTTCAGAAACAATGAAAATTGAACAGAAAAATTAGTTCAAGCCAAGTCATTAAAGAGAATGATAGCTCCACCATATACAAGAAATTTTCAGATAGCCTATGCAAAATTTCCATATTGCTCGAACCAACTCGATTTGTAATGGTAAAGTGCCGAGAATTGTTTGACTACTTGTTTTAGCTATGAAAAACAAATGTTCAAAAATCTGGAATGTCTGAGAGATGCGAACCTAGCTCCTGCTAAACTTTGTTTCCTTTTTTTTTTGCCTCACTACACCTGCAAATTACATAGTAATCACTTTAGTACTTATCTCAATTGGCAGCAAATAGATTCCTTGAATAAACTGGAAGCAAATGGATACCAATAAGCCCAATGGAAAGAGTGAGTCATATATAGTCTCTACCACTAAAAAGAACTAAGCATCATCACTGGGGTTTGGAAAAGAAACGAACATACTGAAACCTGAATTGACATTGCAATTTCCACCTACAAGATCATTCAGTCAGAACTAAAATTTCCTACAACCAGATTGTGATTTCTGAATTCAAATAAAAGGTGCACATCCAGCACCTAAAGTATTTAAACTTTACAAGATCACTGTTAAATCACCAAATCTACTATGCTTATGTTTTTTTGCTATGTCCGCAATAGAGAAACTGTTTCGAATTAGGTATCGGTGAAATAAGATGAACAGATAAAAAATGTTGTAGACAGCTTTAAGCAATCAATTCTGAACAGGTGTGGGATTCTCTCCCCCTCCGTTGACCCTTCCAAAAAAAGGAATCAACTCTGAAACAGTTCATGCAACAGACTAATTTTGAACAAAAATTGTAACTTTGCAAATGATTGCTACACACAGCAGTTTCACAAAGTACTTGTTTATATATGAATAGCACCAGGCCTTACTCATGGTCATGGTCTCATACTACTATAGTTCAAGCAAGCAGACAGCACCCTGCAAGTACTAGTCTTGCTACATAAGAATACTAATAAGAAGAAACACTGCATCAGGAATACAATCAGGACCCCCTGATTAAAATATGCAACCATTTTTATATGCTTTTTAGATATTGTACATGGATGTATATGAGTCACATTAGGAGGGAGACAGAAAGCGACGACGGACATATATAGACACTAGTCTATCAACCCGTGCTCCCGCACGGGCTAATTAGAATTAAATAAGAAAGATGTTAATAATTATAATTATCTATGTTACGCTCTTTTTCATCTATTAAATATTCTAACACATACTCTAAAATATATATTTTTCATTGTCTAGTTACAATAGATTTCATTTTGCATCACACCTCTATATATATTTGATATATATTTAGTTGAACTATTTGTTTGTAAATTGATATTCTTATCTCTTCCATCATACAAATATATGGTGACATATATCGTGGGTAGTATTTTTATATAAATAATATATTAATAATGATATAAAGTAATTTAGAATTTTATATTGGTGCACTTTAATATTTCATTATAATTATATAATTTAGATTTAGAAGTAATTTAACCTGTGATAATAATGAAATAATTGGATAATTTATATGCAAATTTAGAGGGGTACTTGTATTATTTTTTTAATGGCATATGTGGGTAATTTACACATAGATTAGGGGTTACTTTAGATTGTTTTTATAATGGCAGAGGTGGGTAATTTAGATACATATTTAGGGGGTTACTTTAGTCTATTTTCATAATAGCAGAGGTGGGTAATTTATTAGAAAATATAATAGATCCGATGGTTATTATAATTAGAGTTGTTGGATTAATGATGGCTAGATGTTTCTGATTTTTGTGAGAATTTATAGGATTTTTCTAATTTTTTAGAGTGTCCACTTAGGATCCTAGGTGCCTTCATGTGAAGGCTCCAAAGGAGCCTCCAATTAGTAATAGTAAGATATGCAAGAATGCTTTGTCTATATATGGATAGCATGAGTCACTTACACAAGTGTGAGAGAAGGCTGGTACATAGATGACCCAGCTCAATGTCCATAGTGCTGGGAGTGAGAGGTTCCGAGAATCAAAGGAGCGCTAATGTGGCAGGCAAAATTTCCATGTTCAAAATTCAACCTGTTGGCTTTCCTCCAGCAACCTCGTTGATAGATCTGCCAATGACAATATGTCTCATAGCATGAACACTAGTGAGGGTAAGTAGCACCGATGGAAGCGAATAGGACAATGCAGTACCACTGTACCAACACGTCCACCTGATCTTTGTGTCTCAGAAGCCTGATCCAGCACTTGCTTCTGCAGGTAGCATACCCTTCAGGACATTCTCGATTATTGTGATTTAGCATAGGCGCCCAGTCCTTTTGCCTTATTCAGTTCTATGCATCCATGGTGCTTTTGCTTCCACATATATGCTCAATTGTGGGGGTCCCAGTGGCAGACAAGTCCTGTAATCCTGTGAACAATTGTGCTTGTGTCCTAGAATGAGGGCCGAAGTTTGATGTGAATAATTGTTTTCCTATACTGATGGCAACAAAATTTAACATGAAAACTTTCTCTTTTTTTCCCACGATCCAATCAGATCTTTCGATTTTTTTGTTGGGTAGAGTACTCGCTCCAGTTGAATGAACTCTCTGCAGTTGCAGCAAAACTCAGAAATAAAATTGTGCCCAACTTGAGTGTCGTTTGAGTTGGAAGTATTCCACATTTTCACTCTACACATTTTGGCATCCTGAAATTAAAGAGAACCACAAGAGTCATATCTTCTATACTTTATTTTACCAATTAATACCTTTGTTTCTTGCTGAATTTGAACGTTATGTGTATGCTTGGATTATGCACATTCAAATAAGGTTGCAAGCGGCAAGGGCATTGCTGCCATTCCACTAGGATGACCTGTCCGCAATCCGCATAGATAGACCAAACTTTTTTGTGGGGGGAAGTCATTCATTTGATTTCTTCTTATAGGAAGTATATTAGTTTTCTACATTGAAAATACTTTATAGAAAACCTGACCAAATTTAATTAAAATGCTACAGGAGGTTAACCAAGAACTAGTCCAGTGAATTGCTATGAAAAAGTTTATTTCAAAAAAAATTTGCTATGAAAAAGTTAATGGCGGGTGAGACAGATCACACAACCGAAATGGGAACGTGAGTACATCAAAAAAGTAATGACATATATATAAGGCCCCGCATGGTAGCAAGGACATAAAACACTAAATATTTGCTTTGTCCATGTAACATGGAAGTATGGAGAGAGAGAGAGAGAGAGAGAGAGAGAGAGAGAGAGAGAGAGAGAGAGAGAGAGAGAGAGAGAGAGTTATCATCGCGAGTGATGGCGTTTGGGATGATTTGACTTGTGAAATGGTTCCTGACTGTTCTCGTGGAGTCCCATCAGATGTAGCTGCCAATAAACTTAATCGAATTGTCTGTCTTGAATATCTTCTCATGTTGTATCTATTTTTCTTGTAATGTTGATAATGATCATGTAACTATTTTGCATTTACTCATGAGTTGCTTGCTAAACGGGAACGGATAGCGTGCTACTTGCTCGTTGACACAGGTTTATAGCTATAGTATGAGATTCGTAATTCTTCTTGCACCACACGCCTTTTGTATTGGTTCCCGGGGAACCTTTTCTTCTAAGCTCCCAACAGCAGAAAACGGTGGGGGATAATCTCCCCTGCGGTAGAGGGGGATTCGAAAACCCAAAAGAAATCCCCGTAGGGTTATTGCCCCCAGGGGCTAATCAGCCCTGTGCTTCCAAACTAGGCCTTGACCTGGGGGTTTTCCCGTTACACCAGAGGGACGCGTTTATCCTTAGTGATGTGTGCATTTAGAACGACCGACACCATTACAAAGATTGAAGTTCTAATTATTCATGTGCTGCAGATTGATTAAAATATAGAAAATCTGAAATGGCTAGGTAATGTTCAAATGTACGCAAGAGGGCTGACATGTAATGTATCCCTTCTTATATGCACATATGTGGGTGCTTCAAAAAGTAATGACATATAAAGCCGCATGGTTGCAAGGACACAAAACACTAAATATTTTGTCTGTCCATGCAACTACAGGAATTCCTCTTGCATATATATATAGTGAGTCACCTAATGCCTGGAACAGGACCAAGGAGATTGCCTACGCAATAGAGAGGGAACAAAATGACAGATTACAGAACACACATATTATTGTTGCATTCATAGGACTGGGAGGTGTCAAGAACAAAAGCAGAACCATCATCTCAAGCCCATCGACATGTTGTTGCTTTATTTCGGTCTGGCTTCAACAATGACAGAGCCAACAATGACAAGGATCTGTAGTCACGAAAGCTCACAAGGCAAGCCCCAGAGATCCAGTACCAGCACATCCAACTCTGTTCATCAGGCAGGGAAGCGGTTTGTCGGAGTTTCGATGTTCTAGGCTTCAAGATTGGTGAAGTCCATAAGCAAACAATTGTATATATGTAAGAGCATGTCTGAATTGTGTTCCACTATACTACGCTGTTCTCATCTCAGACTCGGGGTAGCAGCTGATTAGACAGCCTGTGGTGTGGCAAAGCAGCTCCTCCAGTGAACTTTTTTGTACCAGCCAAGGAGAAGAACATCCTTCTTCTGGGAAACTCTGCCATGAAACTGAGACGAAACCGAAAAGCAAATTGGAATCATTAAGCTGGATTTTTCGTTGAATGATACATGAGAAAAGAAAATGTATTGTAGCACATAATTTTGTTTTATATGTACTATGTGTAGTAGAACTTTGATCCCAGTGGGTGCAAGTTCGTAGCAGATAAGAAATGTTAAGGAAACAATCAGATATTAGGTAAACAGATGCACAAATGGTCAGGAAACAGAATCATACTGCTCAGATTCAAATTGCAGGCGGTCGGGTTGCAGCTGACCGCAAACCCATAAAACTTGCCACCAAATTATTTTGCGGGTTTGTAGCTGCCCACTAATTTAATGATCACTACAAAAAACCATTTAATCTGTGACGAATTCTGACAAAATTTCCGTAATGTTTTCAGAGATCGTCATGGATCTACAATATGGATATAAGGCCCATAACATAATGACATTTTATAGATTTCGTCATGAAACAGCCCAAAATCTGTGATGTTTTAGGTAAACCGTCGCAAATATTAAATTTAGAATTATTGTGATATATAGCACAAGGGGAGAAATCAAAAATAGAAAAAGTAGACAAAAAACTAGAGATGCTCTTCACGGGTGTTGAACAACAAACCTTACCACCACAACACATTCTAAGACATACCACCACAACACATAATCATTTGTGCTCAAAACTGCTTTTAGTTCGTTTTTTTTTTGCTGGACTCCTCAGGCCGCCCTAGCCAGGTCATGCGGGCTTTTTTTTTTCTCCGTCCGCCTGAAATAGTTGGGCAAAAAAATGAAGGCGGATGTTGGATTCGAACCGCAGCTTCCAGGACAGGAGTGTTGCGCCTCGCCACTGCACCACTCGACTGGTTGTGATTTGGGTACGAAGATTATGCTTTATATATAATTATTGAACCGTGGAAAACTGGATCCGCATCGAGTGCAGATAGCCCCTTCCCGACCGCGCCTCTTGCTGCGCCGCCGTCGACGGTGCCTCCTCCTACACCGCGGCACCCCCACCCCCACCGTCAAATCCTCTACCTCTATCACCCACCACTACCTCTGTAGCCTGCCACGGCCTCATTCCGGACGGCCGGCGGCAGCCATTGGCGGTATCCCGTAGAGCCGGCTCCCACCATTGCCGAGACATTTATGAAGCAATAGCGGAGTTAGGGAAGTTACCATATTAGAAAATTTTGAAGCTGAGACATAACCTTGATGTCATGCATATTGAGAAAAACATATGTGAGGCCCTCATTGGGACAATTCTGAACATAGTGGGGAAGACAAAGGATACAGCTAAAGCTAGGCTTGATCTGAAAGATTTGGGAATTAAAGAGGAGCTGCAATTTAGAGAGGATGGTGAGATGCCTCGTGATCGTTATACCTTGTCCACAAAACAAAATGAGGCCTTTTGTAAATTTTTACAGGAGTTGAAGTTTCCTGATGGCTTTGCTTCCAACATCTCAAGATGTGTAAATGCTGATGGAACCAAAGTACAAGGGCTAAAAACACATGATTGTCACATTCTTTTGCAAAGAATCTTACCAGCTGCCATGAGTGGATTTTTGGACAAAGACATTTATGAAGCAATAGCGGAGTTAGGGAAGTTTTTCAGGGAATTGTGCAGCAGAACACTTGACAAGGATGTATTGGTTGAAATGAAGAAAGAGATCCCTATTATTTTGGTGAAGCTTGAGAAAAATTTTCCCCCTGCTTTCTTTGATGTCATGGTGCACCTTGCTGTCCATTTACCTGATTGAAGCATTACTCCAAGGTCATGTGCAATATGATTGGATGTACCCAATTGAAAGGCGGTTCTATACTTTGAAACGCTATGTGAGGAATAGGGCACGGCCAGAAGGCTCAATTGCCGAGGCATATATTGCTGATGAATGCTTGACATTTTGCTCTAAATACATGGATGGTGTTGAAACAAGATTTAATCGGGAACCGAGGAATAATGGTTTTTCTAATGAAGAGGCATATGCTGTTGACGTTTTTGGGCATGGAGTTCATTTTACTTCCGCATCTGAACTCCAATATGACGAAAATGGTTTTGATCAAATGGTTTGGTATGCGCTTAACAACTGTAGTCAAGTTGAGAAATATGTGAAGTAAGTAGTAATTATTGTTTTTGTTTTTTTTCCACCTTTGTGTTCCACATATGCTAACTTCAACTTTTATTTGCAGAATGTTCAGAGATGAATTAGAGAGAAGGGGTGCCTAACATTGAAAGAAAGATTCGGATAGGATTTCAAACTTGGTTCCGGAAACATGTTAGTTCACATCCACATGTTTCTTTCATTTTTTGGTATAGATTCTGATATGTGTGTGTTGCATGTGGCAGATCATGAGTTTGCAGGATACTCATCAAGAAGAGGTGTCTGATGATGTCTTTTCCTTGGCATGTGATCCTGATTTCAGAGTCAAGAAATACACCTCATGCATAGTGAATGGTGTGAGGTTCAACACTATTGATCGTGACAAGAATAAGAAAACACAGAACAGTGGAGTCATGACACAAGGTACACACAATGGTCAGTTCATTGATTTTTATGGAACCTTGAAAGAGATAATTGAGTTAGAATATAATTATGAAGAGAGGACAGTTGTTTTGTTTAAATGTGATTGGTTTAAACTTGATGGGAGGAATACTGAACTTCAATATGATGGCTTCTTTAAAAGCATCAATGTTGGAAGTGTGTGGTATAAGGATGATTCTTTGATTTTGGCCACTCAGGCTAGAAAGGTCTTCTATTTGCCAGACACAAAGTTGGGTAAAAAATGGCAAATTGTCCAGACATATGACCATAGGCATCTTTACAATGTAAGGGAAACCGAGTCTGCACAATATGTTGCTCCCGCATATCAAGAGGATGAATGCTGTGACGGGGACGAAAGGCGAGAAGCAGTGATAGACATAACATATGATATTCCTCTGAATAGAAATGATGAATGAGGCCCTATTTTTTATGCTGCTGAAATTGCTCGTTTGGTTAAAGAATGTCACAGAGGGTCTCAGACTCATGGTGAAGAAGGACATCAGAGTATTGAGGAAGAGGAAGAAGATGACACACTTCTGGAGTATTGTAGTGATGATGAAGGAGGTGCTACACTTGATGTTGACGGTGATGATGAATAAATGCTACCAATTAGCAATTATTGTTTTCTATGTAGAATTTGTAATATTGTGATGATGAGACCCATGTAATGGAATTCACATGACCATTTGAGACCCATGTAATGGAATTCACATGACCATTTGAGACCATATTTTGTTTGTGGATAATGATATTGTATCTTTTTTTATTGTATACAGATTGTACTAGTCAGCAAGGTACACAGATTTCACATAACAGTAGTTCAATTCACAACTTGTAAATTTCACATAGATTGTACCAGTCAGCAAGGTACACAGATTTCACATAAATGGATGCTGGTTCCTGCAAAATAGTAGTTCATTTCACAACTTGCAAATTTCACATAGATAGGGGCACAAGTTATCCCACAAACCAAAAGGATCATATATGCCTTGAAATCTATTCATTTATTACATATTAAATTTCTTATATATGTTCTTCCATCTAAATAGGCAAAGTTCAACATTGACACAAATGATGCTGTGGTTAAAAATGGTTGCCTTGAAATGATGAAGAATGCAGTTCGCCAACAGCGACACAACCTAAAGAAAGAATTTTTTTATCCTTTTCCGCTGCATTTGGTTCCAAAGACTTCTCCTGTGAAATCAACAAGTAATGCTGAATATATTGCCCTTGTGGAAATGTGGAAGAATCCTAAAAAAATGGTATTTCTCCCTATAACTCAACTCTTCCCTTGAACATGATACATTGCTACATATGTAACAATATGTATGCTGTGTATGATGTAGGAGGCATGTCAAAAGAACAATGAAAACCGAGGCAATGTTTTGTTACATCAAACAACCGGCTCTCGTAGCTACCCGGTTTTTGTAGAAAATCTGGTAAGTTAGCCATTTCGATGTGCCTTTCATTTGGTATCCCTGTCTTCTATATAGGTTTTCATTTGCTAATAGTAACTAGATGCTATCATGTTTTAGCAAATGATGTTCTTGTTCCATAAGTTACCAAGATCAGTTTGTATAACTGTATATTATTACTTCTTGCTGCAACAATAGAAATGTCCAATGTTTATGGTGTTTCTAAATTTTTTTCCTACTATCAAGTGTTGTGACCAATTAAGTATCTTGCTCTATATAAACATTTTTTTAGGTAAATGAGCATGAGGATGAGGATAAATAACATGATGCGCTTGATTTGTTCCAAATGTGCCACTTAAGAAAGAAAAAGGGCTACACACCTGCTGTACAATCAATTATTGTAAGTCTGCTCTCTAATGGTGTTGTTTTGACTTGGATATTATAGCCTGCCCTATGATCCTAAACTATGTATGCTGCTTCCTTGCTAGACTGAAATTGAAACCCAATTGGCTGCACAACCAATAGAAGGTGAACAACCCAACTCTGTGGTTCAGGTTGTAGCTAATGTTCTTGAGCGCAACAACAAGAAGAGTTCATTCCTTTAGAATGTGGGGATGCTGACTAAGCGACCAAGGATTAGTGAACAACTAGAAGCGGAGAAGAGAGAAAATGCTGAGCTTCGATTGATTGTCAATAACTAGCGTGAACAAATGGAGGGCTTGAGCAAGAAGCAAGCTGAGTTGGAGGCTAAACTTGACCTTGCTCTGGGTCAAAGTCGACCATGCTGATAGGCGATGGTATGTTAGGTTTTGCTGGAACCAATCTTTTGATGTTGCAATCTAATTGTTTTTTTGGGTGTTGGAGGGCCTCACTGATAGTGCCTCTCTTTTTTTGGTGTTGCAGGTCCTGTTGGTGTTCTGGATACTTTTGCTGCCTTTGCTTCTGGAATCAAACTGCTAGTATGTGGTGCTTGGGTTTTTGGTGCTGCAGATCCTGCTGGGGTGGAACCTGAGCGTACAAGCTAGTTGGTGCTTGGAACTTTTGTTGTTTTTGGGTTTGTGTCCGCAGATCATGGACAACTAGCAACCAATCCTTTTGATGTTTCTCTTTATTGAACCTCGACAAGAAAACTACTATATTTCTGTTGTTTGATTCTGGAAGCAAAGATGAAACATGAATGTGATTGATGGTATATCTCTCTTGAGTGTAAACCTAAGATTGTATCTGTTATTTTAGCCTGATGTATTTGATATGTATTTTGAGCTGTAATGACCATTCTGGTGTATGGATGATACATTGGATTCAATTTGATGGGCTTAATTTTTAATGGGCCAATTTAGTGGGCTTGAATTCTGGTGTATGGTGTGACAAATTGGATTCAATTTGATGGCTCGCCTGTTAATGGGTTTGTTTAGTGGGCTTTGATTTCATAGTGGGTCAAAAAATGGCCCAACTGGCCCAGTTCTAAAATGGGCTGCCATCATCTATATCATCAGTGATGTCACAAGCCACGTCATCAATGACGTAATCAGCCACATCATCGTACACGTGTCATAGGCCATGTCATTAGCATTATCCACCTCACTAGTCTTGTTGGCTTCCACGTGGCAAACATCTATGACATTTAATTTCGTCACGAACATTGGGCTTGGGCTTGGGCTGGGTCTGGATTTGGTTGCATGAGCTTAAGGTGTTTTACGACGATTAAAAAACATCATAGATTGTGCTGATCTATGACAATTTTAAAGAAAATGTCGGTCGATTTAATCTGTGACACTCAATACATGATGCTGCTTGAAATCGTCACAGATAAATTTTATTGACGAATTTTTAGCGATCTATGACGACAATGTTCCGTCACAGATTAAATGGTTTCTTGTAATGAATGCAGCTGATGCATATTTCGTAGGCATAGTGGCAGAACACACAATTCCACGTGACCCGCAAAGCTAGCTTGCTTGTCCACTGCTTATTCATTTGTTTGTCATGGCCACCACCATCGTCGTCATCCGGCTCCCGTCACGCGTGGATGCTGTTCTTCTTTCGAGCACGCAGCCGTGGCGGCGGCGTCGAGCCGCCGTCGGTGCCATGGCGGCGGTGGCGGCCGTCTTTGGGCTTGTACTTCGGCGTTGTCGAGGAGGTGCAGCAGCATGGTTGGTGCGTAGGTTGCGTCAAGGAGCTCACTAAAGAGGACAAAGGCTTCTGCACAAGGTAGTTGCAATTATTGGCGTGTGAGATTTTGAGACTGAGCAACGGAGCCGGCAATGGTCCGATGACGAGAAAGGGATGGATCGGCTGGCTTAATCCTCGCGTGCGGCGGCGGCCTTCTTGCTCCTTGCTGTCGACCGCCTCAGCAGCCTGCCGCCGGTGCTCCGGGCCGTCCGCCCTCGGCCAACACATCGAGCAGGCGCCACCGCACGCTGCCACGTCGAGGAAGCCGGGGGAGCAGCCCTTTTCGAGAGATAAAGGTCCAGATAGAAGGGCTCCTGCAGCAGTTCCGACAGGCGGCAGCGGAGGCTGCTGCCGGACTGCAACGGTGAGTGGTGGGCCATGGCTGGGAGGAGGCCAGAAGCGATGGACGAGGCGGAGATGGCCGGGGGAGAACTGGATTGCGGCGGAAGGGGCATGAGCGGTTGCGGATACTTTGCAGGTCTTAGCGGGCTTCTCATCTTGTCCTAGGGCTTCGGTAGGCTGTCTAATATTGGACCACAGAAAATTTGCAGCTAGGTCGCATAGGCCACAACAGCTGTTTTTGCAGGGCAGCTAAGCGTGCTCGTTTTAGAATCCGCCCCACCTACAATTTCAGCTTAGATACTAGGTAAATAGATGCATGAATGGTCATAGTGATAAGACTCAAGATAGGAGGATATAGCAGGGATGCTAAATTTTTAGCAAACTACTCCCTCCGTCCGGAAATGATCTACCTCCCAGGCGTGACCCTCATCCTCCCTGCCCGCTCCCCACCGCACCGCTTGGAACGGCTGCGCCGCCGAACTTGGCGCGGTATACTTTGCTGCGCCGCTTGGGCCTCTCGCGAACCACCAGACACACAGCCTTCTCCACATGCTCGGCTTCCCCATCGAGCCGACGATTAATGCCTTCCGCATCGGCGCTAGGAGCTCTCGTCGTATCCATCAGAGGGAGTATGAATAAAACGAGCAATTAAAGCTTTCGTCTCCCTACTTAATTACCTCTCGTGACTCCTCGCTGAAGAAAGCAATCAAGCAACTACCAATCGATAACCACAAAAATCAAATCAAATTAACCCTCCAACTATGACGCGGAGCCGGGAGGAGGTTGCCCTCAGTACACTCCCTGCAGATCGAGAAGTTGGGCATCTGTTGCGCGCGCTTCGTCAACCCAGCTGGCCCGCTCGTCATGGACGGAGGAGCCGCCGAGCTGCCTTGGCTATGGCTGCCGTACGTGGAGAATGGGCACTCGTCGACACAGGGCCTGACCGCCTGACCTTACCTGAGCTGTCGGGAGGGGGGAGAAAGGTGGGAACGGTAGCGGCGCATAGCCGAGCTAGCGCGATTGAACAATGACGCGATGGGTAAAGGAGGCGGGTCCAGAGTGAATAGGCAGAAACAGCTCCTAACACTCAATTTCTATACGTCTACCTTCCCTCCCGCCTCCCTTAACCCTGACAGGCGAGTCCAGCATAAGCAGTACGTTCAATTAAGATGAAAAATATTTTCAATTATTTTCGATTTTTATAGCATAGATAAAGACTCTCAGAAATCATGGTGAGTTCAATAAATTTACTAATGCAAACTAGGCTATAAATATGCGCTTCAGTCTGACCAAGCACACCGAAGCTCAAGAGTCGTAGAAAATTAGAATAAATCACTCGTCCCTGAAAATATTGTTGTGGCAGCTGGTGACATTGCACCGGCACCAACAAATATATTTCCAAGGCCGAGTGACAATAGCACTCATCCCTACAAATACATTTCCAGAGACGGTTAGCATTTTTATCTGCCACTACAAATACTTCCACATTTTGTACTTAAAATATATGAAATTCATTTAAATCATAAAACATATCAATTCAAAAAATATTGAAAATTGTGCACAACTTTTATGCATGACATGATGTGTAAAAATTATATTTGGTGTATACGACAAGAAATATAGTTGTAGTCTGTATAAATTCAAAGTTTCCTTGAGATATTTCCTAATATATTTGATAATATGATTTGATATACCTGTAGTTCAAATTGGAATTACCTTCATTTAGAACACAATGAATTTATGTAAATAAAATAAAATAATAAATCAACTTAAAGGATTAGTAAAACTCGTACACGACAACTTTTATGTTGGATATTACAAATTTGGGATATATGAGAAAATACGTAGTGCTTTCAAAAAGATAATCTTAATTGTTTTCCATGGCCAAACCAATTTCCAGGAATGGACCCTATAGTCCGAGCCAACCCTAGAAATGCTTTTACTAGGGGTGGTCCATATTTTGGTCCTCCACTAAAAATTAACCAAATAGGCAATCATCTCCTCCTTGAACTTTCACTACCAGGTCAAGTTCATCCCTCACTACAGGAAACCGGCTATTTGCCATATGTCTGGTACTTTGCCGTGTGCTTTCTATCGAGCACACGGCAAAGAACATTTTTGACGTGTGCACACACGGTAAAGATATAACATACGGCAAAGCATGCCAGATCAAGGCATGCCAAGCTTTGTCGTGTGCCATAGATCTTGCACACAGCAAAGTAAGATTAAATTTTGTAAATGATTTTGGATGGGGAAACGGCCAAAGTGAACGTTGTAGATATCAAAAAGTTATGAAGCTTTATAGTTGAAAATTTTTTGATTTGAATTTGTTTAGGGTCTCAAACAATCAATTTACACTCGGTTTAGTATAATATGTGGGGAAAAATAGAGTATACAGAAGTAAGTGTGTAGTGCAGTGGTAGAGGAGGTTACACGTGCGGGTGAGGTCGCGGGTTCGAACCCCGCCGACGTGTAGTGCGCGAAACATGCCGCGACTTGCGACTTCAACAGGGCGGGTGGGTGGCTGGGCAGTGGGGTCTTCCCCGACTTAAATAATTTATTTGCTGTTTTAAAATCAGTTTTCTTGTTTTTCTGAAAAATTATTTGCCGAGTATTTTTTGACACACGACAAAGGTTTTACCGTGTACCCAAAAAGAGCCCATAGCAAACGTGGCTTTGCAAGCCGTTGTTTGCCGTGTACTTTTGGACACGGAAAAAACCTTTGCCATGTGCTTTGGGGCTTTGCCGTGTGCCTGTGAGGCTGGCTCCCGTAATGCCTGTACTCTTTCATAGTCCAATTTAATCCTCGAACTCTCATTTTCAGGTTCAATTGCATCCTCCATCCATGTCATATGTGCCTCTCATTCTATTCAGCTCACCAACTAGATAATTTTTATTTAGAATTGGAGAACAAGTTAGCTCCTGTATATAGAAGTGAGAAATAAGAAATGGAGGTTCATGGTTGATCTCGGATAGAAGACATGCTCCTGTAGATATTGGCAAGTCTCAGGCAAGTCTCAGGTATCCCATGTCAACATGATTGTACAACCCTGTTCACAATCTCAAATGAGCAGAAAATTACTTACGTAAAATTGATCAATACAAGATAACTTACCAGTGAGCTAAACGAAAATGAGCTAGCTGGTTAGCCGAGTGTAATGAGGGGCACATAAGACATTTTAGTTGCAGCTGGATGAGTTGGATGCCTACATGGACGTCCGGCTCAGATGGAGGATGAAATTGATCCCGAAAACAAGAGGTCGAGAACTAAATTGATCTCCTCACAAGTACAAGGACGAACTTGACCTAAGAGCAAAAGTTCATGGACGAGATTGTCTATTTTGCCTAAAATTATGGTGATTGGTAGGGGCGGTTTGCCCCATCACCCGTCACTTGAAAGTAATTTCCAGGTACGAATCGAGTGCTACAATTCGTGTCAACAATACTGGGTGCGGGTGAACTTCTCAACCGCCCCAAAAAAAGAGAGCGCTCCTAAAACTATTTTTTGAAGTAGTGAAAAGGAGTTGACTCTGTTACTACAATTGTTGACTTGTCAATTTCACAAGATGTTGTCCTTTTTTCTTCCTGCTACATAGTCCCCTCCTTTGTTGAACAAAATAAATATGAACTTAATAGAAATATCGACATTTAAATTGATACTGGACGTTGAATGCAGGTCCCGTCTCTCATTTGAGCATTCTGAATTATGCCATGTGTGTTGCGACTTGCGAAGTAAATACACTGCACATCCAGGTCGCTAAAGGCGACAAGTAGGCTGCAGCTAATATATATTCAGGTCTAGAAGAGTAGTTCATCTAACTCATTGCCTCCCGAGATTGTTGGTAAAACGGCACTCCCGGCATCACACACATGTAATTAATGAAGCATCGAGAGTATGCCTCGAAAGAAAAACCTTAATTAAGTTCCGATCCTAATTATTTTCACAATATAAGTAGGAGACATGAGTCACTATCATCACGAAACTCATTGTATACGATTGAACATTTACTTCATATGAAATAGAAAAACAATAACACGCGTTGGGAGCATACACAACAACACTTTTCCAACATTAGCTGGCCTTTTGTGAACGCCACAAAACCCCTAAAGGTCGTATAAGAGAGCATGGTGGGGAGCAGGGGACACGCGCACGCACACACCGTGCGTGCAGAGAGAGAGAGAGAGGTGATACGAGGGGGCATGTGGGAGAGAGTTGGAGTGATTTATATATAGGGATCTTTTACTTTCGTATATAGATCATAGGGTTGGCAGGAATGTTGGGGGAGCCACCTTCGGGCGAAGGTGCGGCGACCCGAAGACCGAGGACGAGATGATCGCAAGTGCTTTGACCGGCGAGGACCATGGAGCGAAGCGTCTGCGGGGAAGGCCACCGAGTGAAGACCCCAATTCTGGGCGTGAGGAACGACCCTGATCCGGCATGGCGGCGACGGGAAGCCAGCGAAAGGTGAAGAGCGAAGGGTGGCCGAGCGAAGGGGGAATGAATGACTTGAATGGCGAAGGTCGAGCCCGAAGGCCCGGCGGGAGACATTCGGTAGTGAAGGTCTCGAAGTCATAAGGAGGCCCACTTGTCGGTCCAGCTGTAATCCACTATCGTGACTATTGATGTAATATTACTTGGGAACCCACAGAATATTCTGTAATTGTGGCGGTTGAAGGGCAGTACGGGGAATTTACACCAGCGGGTAGTTGAGCCGCCGGCTATAAATACCCCTGTAACTGATAGTGATGAGACATTGAATACAGAGTATTTTCACCTGTGCCTTAATTTTCGTGATATTATTGTGGTTGTGATTTGTTTCCTTGAGGCTTCGCCCTCGCCGAACCGAGTTGTTGTGATATTTCTTTGCTCCGAAGGGTATCCTACACCAACAGTTTTGGCGCCCACCCGCGGTTCGTTTCGAAACGACCAAATGGCAGTGAAGAAGAAACCCAACACTGGCGATTCGGCGGAGGCCAACACTTCGACCGAAACCCCGCCTTCGATAAACAACGCCCTCATCACGACGAACAACGACATCAACAATGAAGACCAAAACGAAGACATCGAGGTCGAAGACCTCGCCGAAGGGCAATTCGAGGTCGACCTCCACGACTTGGGCTTCACCGCCAAAGACATCCAAACCATGAAGACCCTGAACAGGCTCTTTGAGATTATGCAGGAGTACTGCATCTCAGATAAGGGTAAGCGCCAAAGAATCGAAGAGATGAATGAGATGAGATCGCCCAATCGCGACCGAGCGAAGCCACCTCAGACTGAACAAGCGAAGACCCCGATGGCCGTGAACACGGTCTCTGGTGATGAAGCTCGTGACTCCTGGCCTAAAGACAACAGAGGAGGGAGGAGCGACCGAAGCAATTCCAACCGCAGCCGCAGAGAAAACTCCGGCCGATGGCAGAAAGTACCATACTGCTACATTCATGGCAGAGAGAAGGGTCACTGGACGATCTGCCTCCTCGTCAAGGAGAAGAAAGAAGAGTTCGACCGAAGCACAAACACCCAACCGCCGAGGCCAGTCAATTACACTCACAACAACTAGCCGCGAGGCCCGCCTCCACAAATCAAGTGGCAGCCTTCGCAACAACCTCATTGGACTTCGGCATACCCCACATTATCCTGATCTTTCCCAGCCTTCCACTACAACCCCACATACACCCCACCAGCCCTTCCGGCCCCTTCGGCACCTCACCTACCACACATCCCAACCCCTTCAGCGCCACATCAAGCGTGGCATCCACCACCCACACCACAAGCTCCCACCTATCTTCCCCCACCACCTAAACTAGAACCCGGCACAGTCCCAGAAAGAGCCAATGATCCCGTCAGAGGCACGGTAAATGTCATTAATGCCATCTCCAGCGGGTCAAACGAGCCTGTACACGAGACGAAGCGGCAGAGGAAAGAATACCTCCGCACAATCTCACATGTGTGCGAAGGCAAACATTTCCGCACTCCGTGGTCCCATGTCCCAATCACATTTTCCGAAGCCAACCTCAGGCTTCAAACTACCCACACAACGACCCCCTCATCATCCGCGCAAACATTGGCAGAAATTTTGTACACTTCGCGGGAAACAATGTTGGTAGAATCCTTGTTGACAACGGCAGCTCCGCAGATGTTCTCACTTGGCAATGCTTCGTCAAGATGAGGTTCACAGAGAAGAACCTGCAACTATCTCAGTACCCGCTCATTGGCTTCGTAGGGAAAAGGATCGAGGCCCTTGGCAAAATAGAGTTGAATGTGACCTTCGGGGAAGGCAACACCCAAAGAACGGAGCTCATAACCTTCGATGTGGTGGATATAGCCTACCGTACAATGCAATCTTCGGCCGCAATAGCATCATTAAGTTCACGGCAGTTATCAATCAAGCTTACCTCTGCATGAAAATGCCGACAGCCGGAGGAGTCATCACGATCCTCGGCAACCAAGAAGAAGCAAGAAGATGCGAAGACAATACGGCGTGTGCTATGAAAAATGTACACGCAATCGAAGCTGCCAACACTGAAGAAGAAGATGAAGAAGCGAAGCCATCCAAGTTCGAGCAACCCCACAAAGTGGGAGTCATGCCGGGCGAACACACAAAGAAAGTACCGCTCTGCGAAGATGTCCCCGATCGCACAGTAACGATCGGCAAGTGGCTTGAAGAAGCCGAAGAAGCCAGGTTGATCTAGTTTTTGCGAAACAACCAGGAAGTCTTCGCATGGTCATCTTCAAACCTACGAGGAGTCAGTAGAGAAGTCATGGAACATTCCCTAAGGGTGGACCCAAAGGTCAAGCCACGGAAGCAACGCCTTCGCACAATGTCCGAAGACCACAAGAAAGTAGCACAAAGCGAAGTCCAGAAATTGCTCGATGCGGGTGTAGTCCGCAAAGTGCAGTACCCAGAATGGCTGGCCAATATAGTCATGGTCCCGAAGAAGAATTGTAGTTGGAGAATGTGCATTGATTTCACCACCCTCAACAAGTTTTGCTCGAAGGATGAGTTTCCCTTGCCTCGCATCTGAAAGGATCACCGGGGTGTCCGACCCTAGAGGGGGAGGGGGTGAATAGGGTCGCTAATCGCTTTTTAACATAGGGCTCAAACTACTTGCATAAGATAAACCTAACACGTCCTATACATGCTAGTTATGACTAAGGTTTATCTATGCTACTCTCTACTTACTCTTAAAAGACTTGCAACCTAGCCAATCCTAATCATACTAACTAGGAAAGTAAAGGTACGCAAGATAGAGTAAATGCGGAAACGTAATGCGGTAAGTAAAGAGGTAAGTGCAAGAGGGATGCAAACTCCCGAGTAGACACGGTCATGTAACGTGGTTCGGCACAAACGCCTACGTCCACGGGACACCGAGGCTCTTCCGATCACCGTCTTGCACTACGCCACCAATGGCGATGCCGGCAAGCAAAGGCAAGTGCCTACAAGACACCGAGTCTCGTGCACTGCCACCGTCTCTCTCGGTCACCCGGCCGAAATCCACTACGGAGCTTCTCCACCAAGGAAGGGGCCTCCTCTTCCCCTGCACAAAGTGTCGTTGCCACTCCACACCAAGACGGAGGGTCACACGACGGATCACAAGTTGCTTGCCGCAGCAAGACTTCTCTTAAGGGAGCTCTCGCAAGAACTAATCCCTATTACAAGCACTAAGCACTCTCACAAGTGTGCTTAAGCCTATATGATGTACAATGAAGCTCTATGGTGGTTGGAGATGTTCTTGGGTGTGTTTGGGATGTTCAGCAACTCCAGCACACTTCAAATGGACGGGGTGAGGCGTATATATAGGCCACCAAGTCTTGTAGCCGTTGCTCCAACGGTCAGCTGAAAAACTGCGTATCACCGGAAGAACCGATGCCTCTTGGTGGGGTAGCGTCGGTTCATCCGGTCACTCACAACATGAAGTAGCCGTTGAAGTCCTGACAGCAGACGCAGAGACCACCGGTTGAACCGATGCAATGCACCGATGCCTCACCGGTTCAACCGGTGCTGAAAGAATCTTCTCCTGGACGCTGACGTCATTACACCGGTGGTATGCACCGATGCACCGTCGGTTGAACCGGTGCTGAAGAAACTTCTCCTGGGCACTTGACATCGTCTCTGGTACAAAGGACGGCCAATGCACTGACGGTATGCTCCGATGCACCGTCGGTTGAACCGGTGCTGAAGAAACTTCTCCTGGGCGCTTGACATCGTCTCTGGTACATAGGACGCCCAATGCACCGATGCCCTATTTTGGACCGTCGGTTCAACCGGTGCCTATAGGCTGACTTGGCTTCGATTCCCTTCTGCACCAAGGTATTATGGCGTCGGTTCTTCCGACTACCACCGGATGCTCCGATGCCCTGGCGTCGGTTCTTCCGGTGCTCCTGAATCGAAGAGCTTTCAGGGCGCTGCCCTGAGACCCGCGAGGGGCGGAACCCCCGTAGGGGCGGCCCTTTGGGCCTAGCTACGCCTATCTTCTCTTTGTCATCACTTGAACCTAAAAGCCTGAGAATGGTCATCTAAGCAAACACATTAGTTCAAGTGTTGCGTGTGTCATCAATCGCCAAAACATTATATTGAAATATGGCATGAGAGGCCATTTTCGCTACAGCATCGACACCCTGGTGGATGCAGCAGCGGGGTTGAAGATGTTAAGCATGTTAGATTGCTTCTCCGGCTATCACCAGATCTTCATAAAGAAATCAGATAAAGAAAAGACCAGCTTCACTACTCCCTTCGACACGTATTGCTATGTAAGAATGCCTGAGGGGCTTTGCAATGCAGGATGCACATTCAACAGAACCATCGTAGTGGTACTTGACACCAAGCTCGACAGAAACATTTCTGCGTACGTCGACGATGTCATCGTGCGAAGAAAAAAGCGCGAAGACCACATTTCAGATCTTCGAGAGACCTTCGCCAACCTTCGCAAACACGGGCTCAAATTGAACCCAGAGAAGTGTGTCTTCGGCATCAAAAGGGGGAAACTTCTGGGATGCATGATCACAAAGAGAGGCATCAAAGCAAATCCAGTAAAGATTGAAGCCATCAGAAGAATGCAGCCACCCACGACGAAGAGGGGGGTACAGAAGTTGACCAGCCGACTGGCTTCGCTAAATAGGTTCATCTCGTGGTCAGCAGAAAAGTCACTCCCTTTCTTCAAGGTGTTGAAGGGCTCCAAAAATTTTCACTGGGGGCCCGAGCAAGACAAGCCTTCGAAGACCTGAAACAATACCTGGAGAACCTCACGGTAATGACAAGCCCTTCGCCTGGAGCAGAGCTTCTGCTGTACATTGTGACTTCAAGCTCGGCAGTGAGTGCAGCACTAGTCGAAGAGAGAATGGTCGAAGAGACATTGAAGCAGTTACCAGTTTACATCGTATCCGAAGCTCTTAGCGGATTGAAGTAGCTATATTCAGAAATTGAAAAGATGGCATATGCAGTGGTGATGGCGGCTAGGAAGCTCCGTCATTATTTTTAGAGTTTCAAAATCAAGGTCCCAATGTCTTTCCCCCCTTCGGGGCATGTTCGAGAACAGAGAGGCCTCCGGAAGAATCGGGAAATGGGCAACACAGTTAGCATCACACACCATTGATTTTGTCTCGCGAAGCGCAATCAAGTCTCAGGTCCTGGCAGACTTCGTGGCTGACTGGACACCAGCAACACCTTCGCAAAACCCACCAGTCATCGATGCAATCTGGCAGTTAGAGTGTGATGGAGCGTATTGCAAGAACGGCTTAGGCGCTTCGGCAGTCCACACAGCACCTTCGGGGACTCAACTTAAGTATGTACCAAGGCTGGATTCCCCAGGATGCACAAACAACGTCGCTGAATACGAAGGCTTGCTTCTAGGCCTCCGCAAGGCATGAGCACTTGGAGCGAGGAGGTTATCCATCAAGTCCGACTCCGAGCTCATCACCAATCACATTGGCAAAACATACAGAGCACTCAAACCAGAGCTAGCAAATTATCTGGCAACAGTACGAAGCATGGAGAAGTATTTTTTGGGTTTTAGCATGCGAAACTTCCCCAGACTACAGAACAAGCAAGCAGATGTTTTGGCGAAGGCTGCAGCAGAAAATGATCCATTGCTTCTGGACGTGTTCTTTGAAACACTCAAGAGCGGCTCAGTAAATTGTGCCGAAGGGCCAGCAAAATTTGTCAATGCCATCTCTAGCGAAGATTGGAGATCCACAATAATGTCCTACCTTCGGGGACACTTCGTCCCGGAGGATGAAAAGGAGGAAAAACGACTGGCCCTTCGAGCGCGAAGCTACTCAATCATCAACGACAAGTTATACCGAGGGGGTGCCTGCGCACCTTTGCTAAAGTGCATCTCACAAGTCGAAGGCAGATAGCTGCTGCAAGAAATACACGCAGGCATGTGCTCTTCGCACATCGGAACGAGGGCTCTGGTGGGAAAAGCCTTTCATGAAGGGTTTTATTGGCCTTCGACAGTGGCAGATGCCCATGAAATTGTCCGCACGTGCCCTAATTGTCAGAAGCAAGCCCACTACAGAAAGTTCCGTCCAGAAAAAGTCCACCTGATACCTCCGGTTTGGCCCCTCTCGCGGTGGGGCATCGACATCATGGGCCCCCTGCCAACAGCTCCAGGCAACTTCAAGTATGCAGCAGTCGCAATGGAGTACTTCTCAAAGTGGATCGAAGCCAAGGCGCTTCGCGATATCACAGCCGCAACCTTGCAGAAATTTTTTTGACAGAACATATTATGCTGCTTCGGCGTACAACAAAGAAGTCACAGTGGACAATTGCAAGCAGTTTGATTGTACCACGTTTAGGGTGTGCTGTCATCAATTGGGCACCAAGTTGTGCTTCTCCTCAGTATACCATCTGCAGTCGAATGGAGCCGTCGAAAGAGCAAATGGTATCATCTTCTCCGGAATCAAGAACATCACAGAGCAGCCGAAGGGCAAATGGGTTGACGAGCTACCGAAGGTAATCTGGTCGTATAATACAACTGAGTCAAGGGCAACAAAGTTCACTCCCTTCAAGCTCTTCTATGGCGAAGAGGCAATGACACCAGAAGAACTTCATCACAGATCCTACAGAACAGAAGCTCCCGGCGAGGACATCAAGCCAACAATCGACACAATCGAAGCCATCAAAACACAAGCAGCCATCAACCTTGGCAAGTACCAGGAGGAGACCCGAAGGTGGCGCAACAAGAAGGTGAGACCTCGGGAAATCAAAGAGGGCGATCTCGTTCTTCGCCGCATCCCCAAGAGAAGCTACAAGGCAAAATGTACAACAAATGGGAAGGACCGTTCCTAGTCACTTCAGTGGAAAGACCCGAGGCTTGTAGGCTTCGCACACTTGAAGGTGTCGAAGAGCCATACTCCTGGAATAAGGATATGCTTCAACGCTACTATGTTTAGTTTCCTTCAAATTTTTGTAATAAATTGTAATCTTTTTTTAGTACTAGCTTGAACAATGTATTCAAGGGCCCGTACTCTTTTCCTCACAGGGGAAGCCTTCACACAATCGTTGTGGTTGTCGAAGGTGTGAGGTTTTTAACGAGGCGGCAACCCTGTGTAACCCCTTGTGAAATATAAGCAAGGTCCCCAGGAAAGAACAAAATGTATCTCAGAAGGCACCGAAGCATCTATCCCCTTTGTCACAGCAAAAGGGGGAGTCATCGGTGCATTATACGTGAATGCCACTTCGAGAAATGAGCCCAGGGCTTGCGAAGCTGAACGGCCCGCAGCATCCTTGGGTCTCAGTTCTTAATTTTTCCCAGTCAAAAAGACCTTTCGCGCAGAGCGTCGAAGGCATCGAAAGTCCTATCGTGCGAAAGCCGAAGGCCAGGCCCCGCCTAAGCGTGCTAAAGAGCCGAAGGCCCCCTCTACAAAAAAGACCCTCCGCGTGGAAGCGCCAAGGGCATGGAAAGTCTTATCGTGCGAAAGCTGAAGGCTAAGGCCCACCTACGCGAGCAAAAGTGCCGAAGGTCCCCCTATCAAAAGCCCTTCGGAACAAAGTTCTGAAGGCACTTTGTATTTTTCTAACGACGAATGTGGCATGCCCCACTCCCCCAAGAATGCAAAAGGGGGGTGGCGCTTCGCGAATAACCCTTGGGTCTCAGTTCTTAATTTTTCCCAGTCGAAAAGACCTTTTGCACAGAGCTCCAAAGGCATCGAAAGTCCTATCGTGCGAAAGCCGAAGGCCAGGGCCCGCCTAAGCATGCTAAAGAGCCGAAGGCGCCCTCTACAGAAAAGACCCTCCGCGCGGAAGCGCCGAGGGCATGGAAAGTCCTATCGTGTGAAAGCCGAAGACTAGGGCCCACCTAAGCGAGAAAAAGTGCCGAAGGTCCCCCTATCAAAAGCCCTTCGGAACAAAGTTCTGAAGGCACTTTTCATTTTTCTAACGATGAATGTGGCGTGCCCCACTCCCCCAAGAACGCAAAAGGGGGATGGCGCTTCGCGAATAAATATGTTGCGTATTTGCAGTCATGGGCCACTCCAGAAGAAAAGGGGGGTGGCGCTTCGCAATTAATCAAGGACTTCGCCCATTTTGTTACATACAAATCTTGAATACATTTATACCACAATTACAAGCGGGGCTTCGCGCAGTTGAAGACCCATATTCGTGGAACGAAAAGTGTCGCCCTCCGAGCACGCAAGAGGAGGGGGTGGCACTTCGCTAACAAAATCAATAGCGTCCTCAAAGGGACTTACTTTTCGTTAAACAAGGACAAACATACACGACATTCACAATAAATCCATTCGGTAACAAAGTTACCTTTACAAAGAGGGCTTCGCCCATCAAATCATTTACATAGTTACATCTGATGTTTCCTCTTCGAATACTATGCGGTCCATGACTTCGATGACCATGCAGACCGCGCGGTCTACTATCTCTTCGGCCGTCTTCTGCAAATATGCTTCGAATGCCGGCCCTGAAAATGAACGAAGCCCGCCATAAGTCTCATTTGGACACAATGTCCCCTCGCCGACGAAATGCGAAGTGTCCAGCGTCGGAGACTTCATCGACGAGTTCCGGTTTAGGTTCAAGTAGCCCCATCGCGGGCGCATAAGGACGGTCTGTGTCTAAAATACGCTTTGTCTCACGACGAAGGGAACGATCAGCGAGAATCTTCACTTGCTTTTTCCGCGTCGCGCGAAAACTTAGCCCAAAAACGTTTGGCCTTCGCATTGTCATTATCATATCTTCGTTCCAAATTTTCCCACCATTCCCCAAATGAACCCCATGGATGAACAAAAGAATAATTCGCCCAAGCCCCACCTGAAACACGTAGAAAACCACGTTGCATCCATAAAGGCAGGATACCTTCGGTAATCCGCGCAGGTGCCAACGCAGGGTCCTACGAAGACACCGAAGGTGTTAGTATCTCGCAAACATTCGTTTCCTTCAAAATATTGTTACAACATCATAAATCTATCACTTCGAGGGGATTACGTCTTCGTTAGCTGGTGGAGCGCTGCGACCATCTTCGCGTTCAACAGGTGCTGCTGTGTCGCCTTCGGTCGTACCCTGAAGATTCCCAGCATTGGCGGGGCCGAGGAAGGCGCGCGCGTAGGCTTCGGCATTGTCTTGAAGCTGCGAGGTAAAGCGAAGTCAATACTAGAACAAAATGAAGTGACAATGCCCTCAGGCACAGGAACACACCTGTTTCTGGAGTCGCTCCGCTTCAACCCGAACGAGGTCCCTCCCACTTGTCTTGAAAAAACTTGCCGTGAAGTTCTAGGCGATGTTCTATGGAAGGGGGGCAGCGCTTCGGAACAGACCTCGTCTGGCAAAGGCCACACAAAAGTAGCATCGCGCATTGATCGAGGCTATGCCTTCGTCATGGCGGCTTCGGCACCTCCCCCAGCAGGAAGAAAGTTGCAGATGGCGGCGCTAAGAGAGCGTACCGCCACCGCCGCACTCAGATCACCTATCGCGCGGCTGCTGGAGTTGGCTGTCGGAGAGATGTCGGGAGCAGATAGGCCCAGAGTCCTCAGGAAAGCAGCAATCTCGAGCTGGAGAGGTTCGGCACCGGCACGGATAGCTTCACAGTAGGCATTGATTGCTTGATTAGCCGCCTGCTGCCGGCACTCCGTTTCCTTCAGTTCTTGGGTCATCGCCTCCAGCTGTCGACGGACTTTGGCTGTCTCAGCTTTCGCGGCTTCGGCTTCCCGGCAGGCGGCTTGCAACTCTGCCTCCGCGTCAGCTCGCTAAGTGGACAGCGTAGCTTCAAGCACGGCCTTCTCCTCCTCCAAGCCGGAGACTTTCTGCTCCAAGCTTGCAATACACAAAGGTTGCTCGCGTTCCGCATTCAGCTGGCGGCTGGCGCACCTCTCAGCCACATAAGCCTTTAGCGCAAGGTCTTCGGCACAGCGCAGAGCGTGCCCGGGCCCGGTCATCATGAGCCTTCGCTCCATAAGCAGAAAGCAGAAGGAGTCGCTCGCTTCAGCCAAATAATCCCGCTCGTGCAGCCCGCTTTCGAAAGCGCAGCTTCCCGACGATCTGGCCACCAATCAGCCTCGCATTCATCATCCCGAGGGCCTCCGCGACTTCGGCAGGATTTGATTAACTCATTAAATATCCGCTGCTTTCCGAGGAGCTCGAGCCATCTGTGCTGGCCTCGGCAGCGCTCTACTTCCCCTTCGCAGCCGCACTTCCCGTACGTTGGGTGTGCCCGGATTCACTCGAATCCTCCACGTGCACCTCCTCCTCCCCCCTCCCCCCTAAGAGGACGATGCCGTCTTCTCGAGGGGCTTCTCCAGCTCCGCGGCCAAACCAGCGGCGGCGTAGGGCTTCGGCGCCACTTCGTCGTCGCTCTCCGGCTCCGGCTCGCTCAGCTGCAGCGAGAAGGCAGGCCTCGCGCGCACTGGAACCGCAGGAACCGGAGCAGTTGGGGCTCGTTCTGCTGTAGTACTATCCCCGCTTGACTCCACCCTTTCCTCAGAGTCCCTGTTGATGGTCCTTAAGTCAAAAATAAAGCCGTCAACTCCTGCAACTTTTCATAACATTCAAACACTAAATGTAGTTATAGCGCTTATTGCTAACCATTTCCACGAGTTTTGGTGATTGTTGATTTGCAGGCACCCATATGTGGAATAAGGAGAAAACAAGCACAAGTTGCAATAGAAACACACAAAAGACTTCATCCTGCATCACACTCACAAGAAGGGCCCATTTGATAGAGAAAATCAATGTACAGAGCCCTGGCACCGATGTACACAAGATGGGGGCCCACCTGGTAGTGTCCAGGATGAAAGCGGTGTGAGAGGCGGCACCCGAGGGTCGGCTGAACCCCGGGGTCGCCCGAACCCTTTCTGGCGCCAACCGACCTCAACTTTGGCAGGAAGGTCGCCACCGCCATCCCAACGTCGGTTCCTAGTGTTCCCATATTTAATTCTCACGGGAACCGACCTATCCAAGATATAAAAGGAGGTGGGGAGACCCTCACAAGAACAACACAACACAAGAAGAGATACTACTCTAGTTGGAGAAGAAGTTCTAGAGAGGTTCCCACTTGTATCTTTAGAGTAGGGAGTGTGCGAGGAGGAGGATCGGAGAAGAGCCGGACTTGTCGGCCTCTCTTCGTCTTGTACCTCAATGGGTACGAATCACTTGAGTAAGTATCCGGAGTTCATCTTCTGTTAAGTTCTTGGTTCAGTATTCTTAAGTTATTCATTTATTTACAGGTTCATCATCCGTTCTCATAACAGATGCTCTGGTAGAGGGCCCCTGATAAAGACGGGTAACCTTGCACAACGCTAGAGTAAGTAGTCGAAGGCTTAAGCGTGGTGCTTAGGTCCTAGATTGCCTTTGTTTGCCTCGTGCTCCACAGTATTGCGGGGTAGACCATAGGTGGTGACAGCCCCGTCGGTCCACTACGAAGCTGCTTCATGGTTAGTGCACTCCCCCCTGTCTGAGTACGGCGTAGAGCCACAAGCCGGAGGTCCCTAACAGTACCTGGGTCAGACCGGTGCCCGAAGTAAACAAGTGACGAGCCTAAGTTTACCTTGCCTTGATCCTTAGCCTTAGATAAACCACACTACCTGAAGCTCTCCTACTTCTTGTTCTCCTGGGTTAAGCTAGCCAGAAGATCATTACACCTCCGTTCCCTATGAAATTACGATACCCTGAATACTCTCCGGGTGAAGTGCTACAACAGTATTTTCCGTGCGCTTGCGGATCTTATCTGTGATTGTTAAGAAATACCAACAAGCATTTCTGGCACCGGTGCCAAGGAACGATTGCTGTAGTTATCTTCGAACCTAGTTTGCCTGTGTATCTTTTCTTTTACCTTTTCTTTTATCCCTTCTTTTATTTTATCGTTATTCCATGTCACACCCTCTATCCACCAACTCTCTACCTCCGAGGATGAGTTCTCATAGCCATCAACCTCTCCAAAGCCTTTTATGGTTTTCGGCTATGAACTTGATCCTGACATCATTGCCATGGTTCGAGAACGAACCTTCTCTGGTCTAGGAATTGAAGATCCCTACCATCATTTGCTAGAGTTCGAGGAACTGTGTTCGTACTTGGTAATCCCAGGCATGTCACAGGAAACCTTGAGGTGGATGTTGTTCCCCTTTTCTCTCGTGGAAAAGGCGGAACAATGGTACACTCACAGTGTGGGGAATGCGAATGGTGATTGGAATGAGCTCCGAGATGACTTTTGTCTCTCGTTCTCTTCCTTATCCCACGAAGCATATCAACGAGGTGACATCCTTGCTTTTGAACAATTAGAGAAGGAGTCCATAGGTGCAGCTTG
Organism: Panicum virgatum; assembly: GCF_016808335.1. Taxonomy (NCBI): domain Eukaryota; kingdom Viridiplantae; phylum Streptophyta; class Magnoliopsida; order Poales; family Poaceae; genus Panicum; species Panicum virgatum. Next base: position 59,803,616 of record NC_053147.1, read on the forward strand.
GGCTAGATTCTCAGACCTTTTAACTTAAAGCCCAGACTGGTCTATACCCGATGACATATCCTTGCACATCTTTTACACGGGATTAGACATGGACTCGTCCGACGATCTCGACATCGCCGCTGGAGGTTCATTTCTGCATATAACTCCAACAGAAGGAAGAGAAATCTTAGATCACATCTTAGGAAACTCTTCTTTTGTTACTTATCCTTGCGAGCCCCAGCAGGAGTCCCAATCGCACCTTGAGAGCCCCTCATCAGACGAATCCTACCCTTCCACATTTCAAGATTTGTCTGATGAGCCCTCTCCCGAACCGCGAACATCGAAGGAAGAAGAAATTCAACCTTCGAAGTTCTCTTTCCAATTCGAGGATGATCCTTATGAAGACCTTAGAAACACCTCGAATTACCTTCGTTATAGAAGACCTACGAAACTCTTTTATCCTTCCAGCAAATCCATGAACGAAGAATGGTCGAAGGAAGTGAGACGCTCCTCCAAGGCAATTCAAGTTAGCTCATCTTCCACGAACTTCTATTGCTTTATAGGGGGAAATTCTGTAGAAACCCTTCATGACTCCACTGCCAAGGCTTGCATCATGTCTGAATTCCTCATGGACATGTTCATAGGAAGCATGCCTCGAGACCCAACCAACATACCTTTTCGAAGTCCGTCAGGACTATTCTTTGAATGTCGGGGGATCGCGCGGGCAGTGCCGGTCAAGATAGACAAAATCGAGATCAAATTAGACTTTCACATCTATCCGATCGTCGATTTTGAACTTCTCATATGCTACCCTTTAGAAATGCTTCTTCATGAAAAATCATCCCAAGGGAGCCTCAAACATAAATCCGGGGAAACTACTTTTGCCATTCTTAGCTCCTACCTGGAAAATCCAATGGTGGAGCACCATCTCGACCACGACCTATTCAAAGAGATGATGCTCGTGTCACCGTTCATCTCTCCAAATATTGCTTCTCCTCCTGACTCTTTCAATGAAGGACTTCTGAAGGAAGACATCAGGGAGGAATGGTCAAATAGAATAATAGACTTTGCTGAAGCAGTTAGGATTGATTCACCCTCCATAACCACTCCATGTTCCATAAGGGGAATCGCCGTAGAGGCCCAGCTTATCCCTAATATGGAGGGTAATATATCATGCCATGGCACTTGGCACACACCCTTTTGGGTAGTGTTTCTCTAAAACCATTTGGCAAGCTTTTCGAAAGTTGTCCCTTTGGACACATTCTTGAATGTCGAGGGATCGCAAGTGTCGTGCCAATCACAATAGACAAAATTGAGGTTAACCTTGACTTTCACATCTTTGACATCCTCGATTTTGATCTCTTAATAGGCTACCCCCTAGATAACTTTCATCATTCGCCTCTAGGGAGCCTCCATGAAAAGCTTGGGGAAATGACTTTTGCCTCACCTAGCTTAGAGAACTCTTTGGCAAAGCCTTGTCCCAAACAAAACCCGCTTAAGGAGATGCATGAGCAAACCTCATCATCCTCGATCGAGTTTGAGCCTCTTCTTCCTAGCCCACATTGTGTTGTTCTCGATCACGATTGGGATACAACTATGATCCATGATGAACCTCTTGAGATAGAAAACTCTTGGGCTAGGGAATCCAGTGAGGCACTGACTCTGGAGTTCGAAGAGAATAACTCTATAGACGAGCATGGTAGCTTCATCGTCGAAACATCACCACCATGCTCCATTAGCACCCCTCCAGAGTCAGGCACTCGTTGCACCATGAATGCCTTTCTGAGCTGCAACCTCCTTAAAGCTTTCTCTAGCAAAATGTTTGGAAGGATAGTTGTAGACACCTTTGTTTATCATAAGCATTGTAAATTTCGTGGTTGCACTATTGCGCTAACCCTGCAGATTAAGCACAATCGATGAATGGTGGTGAAGGTGGGGGCTGCATCACTAGTTGATAACTGCAGGAAGAAGCCCCCAGGGTCGAGCTTATGACCTTAAACAAAACACTACCAGGAGATAACCCGATTATCAAAAAAAATCCTTCTCTTAAAAAAATAATAAGAGCATGTTTCTAGGATAGTATGTACCTTCGGGTATTTTTGGTCGCTAACCCTTTTAGGTTAAGATTAAAAAGAACAAAGGACATGCGACACCAGGAACATGGGAACTGTTCCAACTGTACACTGGGTATTCACTGGTTATAGAACACACTCTGAAGGGAACACCAACACCATGCACTTGACTCTTGGTGTCCCAACACACAAAAGTCCAAGTGTGGGGGAAGTTGGTGAGCAAATTACTGCAAGTTCTATTCAAGGAGTATCCTAATTTACAGAAGGATTAGCTCTAGCTCACTTATAAAAAAAGAAAAGAAAAAGAGAGAGAAGTGAGCAAGGAAGGGAATAAGAATAAGTCTACAGGACTCACGCGAATCAAACACTGCCATGAGTGCATGCCTTCAAGCTGTGGCTTTACACATCAGCAAAAAAACATTCTGCAGCCTAGCTCCACCGATCCTTGCTCTCGCGCGCGCTTGCAAAGCCTCGCCATAGTCCTCATTCATTGCTAGCTTTGCAAAGCGCCACTCTAGCAGCCCGAGCTCACACACCAGAGGAATGCTCCTTTTCTGGTCTAGGGCTTTGCTACTCCAGTCCATTTGGCTCTCACTTATACAAATGAAAGGAGACGTATTTTGCACCTCCAATCACCGTGCCAATGGAGCATGCCACCAAGGCCCAGGGTTCCTGCACACTAGCCGTATGTGTGACCCAGCCTTGCAGACACCTGAGTCAGCATGGTCTATGTGTCGTCCTCTACTTCTGCTCACATCAAACATGGAGGAGTCATCGACAACCAAACATGACCATGCCATCTCTGCAGCAATATCAAGACATCCATCCTATATGCAGGTGGTAAGCCCACTCAGGTATGTAACCCCGAGTTCACCAATTCCATAGGCTTTTTAAATTAAGCATGGTGCTTAGGTTAAAATAGCCTTCTTTAATCAAACTAAACATGGTGTCGAGTTTGGTTAATGAACCATTGAGTTAATACTATCACAGACTTTGGATGCATGTCTTTCTGTGGACTAACCCCTGCAGGAAATTTCAAAATTGATGGGTAAGTCCTTAAGTTCATGCTGGAGATAAACAAAGGCACATGAGGCACGTCATCAAAAAAATGCACAACATACAAAGGAAGCACAGATCACCTTTCCAAGGTGCACTATGAGTATTTTGTCAAAATGCTCCTTCATGTTTGTGCAAGTTTTATCTCAGCCTTGTTTAAAGATACAAATTTGGTGAACAACAATAAAAAGAGATAAATTCCTTTTGATAAAAAAAGAAAAAATATTTCTCTTGAAAAAAAAATGAAATAAAATAATGGCAAGCAACCTGGGATCCATGCAATTTGAACCTTCGAATCTGATTTCAATTAACCATGGATGTGAACAACAAATAAAAAAAGATGAAATTCTTTCAAAGAAAAAAGAAGAAGAGATCTTTAGACCTTTCTCGAATATTTGTTGTCCACTAACCTTTTGCAGGGAATGAAAACAACTAAGAAGCAGCAAGAACACCCTAAACACCTAAACAGCCCTCCATAGTCCAAGAAGGAGACAGACGCACAAGGAGCCAAGCAGAACAAAATGCAAGGTTTGGCTTTATGAATTTAGAGCTTAACTCTTGCATCTTTGTTCAACGATTGGTAAGTTCCATCAGGTAAACATTCTACATACCTTGTGCATCCTTGTTCATTTCTTCACCCTACAAAGTTACCCATCATGCCCAATTTGCCATAATAAAAAATAAAATAAAAAATATATAATGAAAATAATAACAAAAAGAAACTGAGGCGCTTAAGCATTTCATGCACTCCCCGGTGATTCAAAATCGGCAGAGTCCTTGTTTGTATTGTTTTTCTTTTGAATAAAAGCAGGTACAAGAATAAGTGTGGGGGAGATCTTCCAAAGCACCAACTGCAAGCTCACTTGAAGATCTCTTCCCCAACACGTTGCACAACATCGATGGCCCAACATGCTAAAGAACAAGACAGATAGGGACCAGAGAAGGATGGCCGAACCTCTGGATCGACCAAACCAACTCTGATTCCTCTCAATTCCCTCTACTTCCTCTCCAAATGATGGTTTGTGCAAACACACTCCTCCTACTCCGTAAGTTCTTGAGTTTAAATGAATTCATGCTAATCACTAAAAATAAACTCAATGAACCTTCCCAATCACCTTATGCACTCCATGTGTTTCCACGAATAAACTTGCATACTCTTTATTCCTGGCACTTGTTCTTGTGAACAATTATTTTCATAGGGAACCCATGGTCTCTAAGTAATTGACTAATGTGATATGATTAGATAAATGAAACCATGCTCTTCCTTGCAAAGTACTTGGGATTTCTTTTCAAAAAAAAATCATCAATAGCTTGTCTCCTCAAATTAATGAAAATTCCTACTAGAGCCAATGTTTGAACTTCATGCAAAACCTTATGCCTATGCAGCTTGTCTTTGTTTTGAGCTTTGTCAAATTCTATGACCCGTGTTAGAAACTTTTCATACTCCCATGATCAAGATCACATACACGTCCACTCACACAATATGCTTCTATATTGGAAAATAGCAAGCATTTCCATCCACCACAAAATAAAACTCCTAGTCATACCATGACCCCCTCTCTCTACAAAGTTACCATCAGGGATGTGGGATGTACAAAAAGAAATAAAAGATGCATACCCAAAGAAGGTATGCCACATGCTCCCATGAGCATGTTAAAAATAAAAAAGATGCATACCCAAAGAAGGTATGCCACATGCCCACAAGGCATGTCAAAAAAAGAGAGGGAAAAAGATAGCCCACATCCAAGAAAAATAAAGGAGAAGGGATGGTTCATGAAAAGGAGTTCATACACCATCCACAAAAAAAAAATTATATCACCACACACTTGCACATCTTGATCAAGGTTTATGACTTATTTCTTCTTGGATCTAGTCTTTGACTTAGCAACATAAGCAAAGCAAGCATGCCTCTTTACTCTTACCCTGAGCTCCACATAAGCCTGATTAAATGATATGAGAAAATAAGGCACACAAAAAAAGAGTGATTTGAGTGTTTAATTTGAGGAGCAAGTCTATTCTTTCTTTTCAAAAAAAACCCAAGTTTCTGAGCAGGAATAGCTAAGAACATGAAATCTGCATCGTTCCGTTCTTCAATTACCCAAGAAATCATGGTAGCCACTCAAAAAGTTTCACAAGGATTGGAAGAAGCTTGGAATAACTTGTATGCAGGTTTCTTCAAAAGAGTTGCATCCACCTTAGTCTTCGCCTCTTTACTCGAGGACGAGCAAAGGCTAAGTGTGGGGGTGTTGTTGACGGTCCTTAAGTCAGAAATAAAGCCGTCAATTCCTACAACTTTTCATAACATTCAAACACCAAATGTAGTTATAGGGCTTATTGCTAACCATTTCCACGAGTTTTGGTGATTGTTGATTTGCAAGCACCCATATGCGGAATAAGGAGAAAGCAAGCACAAGATGCAATAGAAACACACAAAAGACTTCATCATGCGTCACACTCACAAGAAGGGCCCATTTGACAGAGAAAACCGACGTATAGGGCCCCGGCACCGATGTACACAAGATGGGGGCCCACCTGGCAGTGTCCAGGATGAAAGGCGGTGCGAGAGGCAGCACCTGGGGGTCGGCTGAACCCTGGGGTCGCCCGAACCCTTTCTGGCGCCAACCGACCTCAACTTTGGCAGGAAGGTCGCCACTGCCATCCCAACGTCGGTTCCTAGTGTTCCCATATTTAATCCTCACGGGAACCGACCTATCCAAGATATAAAAGGAGGTGGGGAGACCCTCACAAGAACAACACAACACATGAAGAGATACTACTCTAGTTGGAGAAGAAGTTGTAGAGAGGTTCCCACTTGTATCTTTAGAGTAGGGAGTGTGTGAGGAGGAGGATCGGAGAAGAGCCAGACTTGTCGGCCTTTCTTCATCTTGTACCTTGACAAATCACTTGAGTAAGTATCCGGAGTTCATCTTCAGTTAAGTTCTTTGTTCAGTATTCTTAAGTTATTCATTTGTTTACGGGTTCATCATCCATTCTCGTAACGGATGCTCTGGTAGAGGCCCCCTGAAAAAGATGGGTAACCCTGCGCAATGCTAGAGTAAGTAGTCGAAGGCTTAAGTGTGGTGCTTAGGTCCTAGATTGCCTTTGTTTGACTCATGCTCCACAGTATTGCGGGGTAGACAGCAGGTGGTGGCAGCCCTGTCGGTCTGCTACAAAGCTGCTTCGTGGTTAGTGCACTCCCCCCTATCCGAGTACTCCGTAGAGCCACAAGTCGGAGGTCCCTAACAGTACCTGGGTCAAACCGGTGCCCGAAGTAAAAAAATGACGAGCATAAGTTTACCTTGCCTTGATCCTTAGCCTTAAATAAACCACACTACCCGAAGCTCTCCTACTTCTTGCTCTCTTGGGTTAAGCTAGCCAGAAGATCGTTACACCTCTGTTCCCTATGAAATTACGATACCCTGAATACTCTCCGGGTGAAGTGCTACAACGGTATTTTCCGTGCGCTTGCAGATCTTATCTATGACCGTTAAGTAATACCAACAGTCCCCCTTGCTGCGAAGCGGGGACTGGGTGAGGAAGGTGTCGATCAAGCGGGAACACTTCTTCGGACGAGCCCCGCCACATTCTCCCCTGCATTTCTTCTTCTCCAGGGCCCCGGTGTTACCACCGCCCTTGGATGTCTTCTTGCGCTTGCCCCCCGGCCGCTCCCGAGGGCTCACCCTTCGTCCTCTTCCTCCCCTCAGCTTCAGCCAGCCGAGCTTCGGTGGCGCGCCGAGGGGCCTCGATCCCAAAGAAGGCGAACACCCGGTTGTTCCGAGTGCCGCCCAACTTGGACTCGAGCAAAGTGCGCTCCTTGGTGGCCTCAGCCCCAATGACTTCGTCCACAAGAACTTTGATAGAGACGGGGTCTACATCTGCGTTGGCGGCGCACAGAATTAAAAAAAATGAAGGAAAGGCCAGTGACTCACCATTCTTCACGACCCCGAAAGATGTGGAGAAGTTGGGCATCGGGAGACCACCCACACACCTCTCCTTACCCGCCCACGAAGATACCGACCACCCTTCATGGATGGGGAAACATTTACATGCAATGTACTCCTCAACAATGTCTCGAGTCCCGAAGACCTTCGACACCTCGCGGAGCATCGCAACATGGGCCTTCGCCTCTTCCGTCCCTTCGTCCACCTCCAGGATGGAGGCTGCTCCCTGAGCAGACCAATCTCCTTCACAACCAGAGTGTGTCCCTGCATCGCTTCGATGAGGGGGGCCTTGTGGTAGAACCACATTGTCAGCCATTCCCCCACTTGTTGCGATACGCGACGACTGGGCTCGGAACAATATTATGGAACGTGAAGGTATACACACCAAATTGAGGCTCCACCTCCGAAGTCCCATCGTCTGACTTCACAAACACCGTCTTCGGCTGAAAGTGGCATCAGAAGAGGCGAGCGAAGCCTGTAGCGGTCGGCTTCAGCTTGCAGGTCTTCGTCAACCACATGTAAAGATTAAGCCGAATGAAGGAGGTCAGTGTCATCTGATGAGTGTAAACATCAAAGAGCTTGAAAATTTCCACCCCCACCGGGTCCAGAGGAAAACGAAGGCCAATGATGAAGAAATCATGGGAAACCACAACCTCGTCAGGTTGGGGCTTCGCCTCAGTCTCCCCGGCCAGAGGAGCCCGCGCGAAGCCAGCCTCGAGGACACCTCGCCTCTCCATGTCTTCGATCATGGCTTGTGTCATATAGCTCTTCCCAAGGACGTAGGTCGGAGGGAATCGAACTCATTCGCGCGGTGCCATATCCCCGGAGGAGGCCGCGTGACCGAAGAAGAAAACAACGACGAAGCAGGCGATGGGTGTCGGACGAAGAGTCGGAATATGAAAGCACAAGCGAAGAGGGGCTTGGGGCTGGGGGGGCTGAGGCGTTGAGAGCGTGAATTCTCATCCCCTCCCCCCCCCCGGGGGGGACCAGCTTATATATAGTGCCGGCCGCCCATCCCCCGGCGCCTGGGAGCACACGCCCACGAGGTAAAACATCATTTTTGCCCTCGCCCCGTGCGAAGGAAGCCGAATTGACGCAGGGGCACTAGCGTCTTTTCTCAGGAATCTTAACCGTCTCATCTTTTCAATTTTATTATTCTACTTTTTAATCTGTTCCCTGAAAATCTGAAAAGTTTATCTAAGCTCACTAGCGGCGAAGCCGTCATCTTTCTCTCTATCTTCGTGACACTACAGGTATTCAGTTCGCCCTCACACGCTCGCCCGCCCGAAGGGTGGCGCTTGAGGCTGCGTTTCGCGCGCCAAGGTGTCGAGCCTTCAGGTGCTCCGAGGAGCACCTGCAGTCTCGAGGGGCTACTATTGGGGGAGCCACCTTCGGACGAAGGTGCGGCGACCCGAAGGCCCGAAGACCGAGGACAAGATGATCGCACGCGCTCTGGCCGGCGAGGGCCATGGAGCGAAGCATCTGCGGCGAAGGCCACCGAGCGAAGACCCCATGTCTGGGCGTGAGGAACGACCCTGATCTGGCATGGCGGCGAAGGGAAGCCTGCGAAGGGCGAAGAGCGAAGGGTGGCCAAGCGAAGGGGGAATGAATGACTTGAATGGCGAAGGTCGAGCCCGAAGGCCCGGCGGGAGACGTTCGGTAGCGAAGGTCTCGAAGTCATAAGGAGGCCCACTTGTCGGTCCAGCTGTAATCCACTATCGTGACTGTTGATGTAATATTACCTGGTAACTCACGGAATATTTTGTAATTGTGGCGGTTGAAGGGCAGTATGGGGAATTTACACCAGCGGGTAGTTGAGCCGCCGGCTATAATACCCCCTGTAACTGTTAGTGATGGGACATTGAATACAGAGTGTTTTCACCTGTGCCTTAATTTTCGTGTTGTTATTGTGGTTGTGATTTGTTTCCTTGAGGCTTCGCCCTTGCCGAACTGAGCTGTTGTGATATTCCTTTGCTCCGAAGGCTATCCTACACCAACAAGGGATCAGAAAATGGAGGAGCACAGTTGTGCTTCAAGCTCTATTTACAGGTCTCTCAAATTGTCCTAGAAAGGACTAATAATAAGGATATATAGACTGGAGCAGGGGAAGCTGAGCACGAGAGGGAAGCCCTTATAGGATTGGGAGGAATCAGTAATATAAGGAGCACAAGGTTCGCGGCAGCCATAGTTTGTCGTGCAAAATAGATAATGCAGTCGCTTCTTGTTACCTCACCAAGAGAGCCCCTGCAACTGATGTCGTCTTCTCTCCGTGAAAGCTATTTGCAGCAATCACCAAAGTTGTTGTTTTGTCCCTATTCAACTTTTTATTCAATGCTTATTTAGATGGGTTTGTTAACCAGTTACATATACAATTCATTAACCCGTGCATAACACGTGTTAGACATTAAACCCTTAGTTTGTAGTATTATTAATTCAATAAAGGCATACTATATAGATTTAAACAGAGCAAATGTAAAATGAAGGGTAAAATAAAATTGCAGAAACAGCTTTTCTTTGGCCACATCTCTCGGAAGATCCTTTTCCTTTTATAAAGACTCTCGGAAGTCATGGTGAGTCCAGTTAATTTACTGATGCAACAACTAGGCTATAAATATCCAGTTCAGTCGCACAATGTAGCTTAAGAGTGTTCAAACAGAAACATACATAGGGTTAAACACGTGCATACTTTTGATGGCAGTCAATTCTTTGACTGTAAAATAGAAATGTGAGACGGGATGAATATACCATGGTTTACATATCTGCTCTAGTTTCATATATTTGTGAGACGAGATGAATATACCATGATTTTTAATAGAATCAATTATAGAAAATTAGGAAAAATTCACTCACCCCTAAAAATATTTTTGTAGGGGCTGGTGACATTGCACTGGCCCCAACAAATACATTTCCAAGACCGGGTGACAATAGCACTCGTCCCTACAAATACATTTTTAGGGACGGTTGATATTTTTATCTGCCCCTACAAATACTTCTTCATTTTGTATATTGAAATATATATAATTCATTTAAATCATAAAAAAACATATCAGTTCAAAATTATTGAAATCGTGCAGAACTTTTATGTGTGAGATGATGCGTAAAAATTATTTGGTTATACGAAAAGAAATATAGTTCTAGTGTGTATAAATTCAAAGTTTCCCTTGAGATGTTTTCTAATATATATGATAATATGATTTGATATACTTGCCGTTCAAATTGGAATTACGTTCATTTATAACACAAAAATTTATGTAAATAAAAGAAAACAATAAATCAACTTATAATATTACTTAAACTCGTATACGACAACTGTTATATGTTGGATATTACATATAAAACATAGATTTGGGATATATGAGCAAAATACGTAGTGCTTCAAAAAGATAATCTTAATTGTTTTCCATGGCCAAACCAATTTCCAGAAATGATCCATATATTCCGAGCCTCCCCTAGAAATGCTTTACAAGGGTTGATCCATATTTTGGTCCACCAATAAAAATTAGGCAAAATAGGCAATCTCATCCTTGAACTTTTGCTCCCGATAAGGTTCAATTGCATCCTCCATTCAAGCTGAACATCCACATAGGTGTCCAACTTAGCCAGATGCATCTAAAATGTCATATGTGCCTCTCATTCCATTCAGTTCACCAACTAGTTAGTTTTTATTTGGAACTGGAGAACAAGTTAGCTCCTGTCTGTAGAAGTGAGGAACAAGAAATGGAGGTTCATGGTTGATCTCCAATAGAAGACATGCTCTTGTAGATATTGGCAAGTCTCAGGTATCTCATGTCGACATGGTTGTGCAATCCTGTTCACAATCTCAAATGAGCCGATCTAAAAATGAGCTAGCTTGTTAGCTGAATGTAACGAGGGGAACATAAGACACTTTAGATGCAGCTGGATGAGTTGAATGCCTATGTGGACATCCGACTCGTATGGAGGATGAAATTGATTCGAAAACAAGAATTCGAGGACGAAATTGGTCTCCTCAAGAGTACAGGGATGAACTTAACCTGAGAGCAAAAGTTTAAGGACAAGATTGTCTATTTTGCCTAAAAATTATGGTGATTTGTAGGGGCGATTTGCCCCGTCACCCGTCACTTGAAAGTAATTTCTAGGTACGGATCGAATGCTACAGTTCCTGTCAACAATATTGGGTGTGTGTGAACTTCTCAACTATCCCTAAAAATGAGAGTGCTCGTAAGAGCTATTTCTGAAGTAGTGAAAAGGAGTTGAATCTGTTACTTCAATTGACTTGTCAATTTTAAAGATGTCATTTTTTCTTCCTTCTCCGTAGTCCCCTCCTTTGCTGAACAAATAAAATATGAACTTAATAGAGATATCAACATTCAAATTGATACTTGTAGTTGAATGCAGGTACCCGCTACTCAGTACTAATCAAAGAATTATGCCTTGTGTGTTGTGAAGTAAATACACTGCACATCCAGGTCGCTGAAGGTGACAAGTTGGCAGCAGCTAATATATTCAGGTCTAAAAGGGGAAGAGACGAAGAGTAGTACATCTAACTCATTGCAGTCCAAAGATTGTTGGTAAATGGCACTCCCGGTCACACACATATATGTAATTAATGAAACATCTAGAGTATGTTTGGAAAGAAACACCTTAAGTTCCTAATTATTTTCACAATATAAGTAGGAGACATGAGTCACTATCATCACGAAACTCATTGTATACTATTGAACAATTTACTTCATATGAAATAGAAAAACAATAACACGTTGGGAGCATACACAACAACACTTCCAACATTTTTCTGAACGCCACGAAACCCCTAAAGGTCATATAAGAGAGCATGGAGGGGACACACGAGCGTGCAGAGAGAGAGAGAGAGAGAGAGAGAGAGAGAGAGAGAGAGAGCGGGGGGGGGGGGGCATTTGGGAGAGAGTTGGAGTGATTTATATATAGGAATCTTTTACTTTCATAGATCATAGGGTTGGCAGGAATCAGAAAATGGAGGAGCACAGTTGTTCTTCGAGCTCTATTTATAGGTCTCTCAAATTGTCCTGGAACAGGGGAATCTGAGCACGAGAGGGAAACCCTTATAGGATTGGGAGGAATCAGTAATATAAGGAGCACAATGTTCTGAGCAGCCACAATTTGTCGTGCGAAATAGATAATGCAGTCGCCTCTTGTTCCCTCACCAAGAAAGCCCCTGCAACCGATGTCGTCTTCCTCTGCGTGAAAGCTATTTGCAGCAATCACTACAGTTTTTGTTCTCCCTATTTAAACTTTGATTCAATGCTTATTGAGATGGGTTTGTTAACCAGTTACTTATACCATTCATTAGCCCATGCATTAACGCGTGCTAGACATTAAACCCTTAGTTTGTAGTATTATTAATTTAATAAATGCATGCTATATAGATTTAAACAGAGCAAATGTAAAATGAAGGGTATTTCATAGATCTCTTGGCCAATTGCGCATGAAAGTGCATGGCAACTTGTTACTCAACTTAATTTCCTGAATTTCACTGGAGTAGTCTGCAGTACTAGCATGTGTTGATCCAGTCTTCAGAGAACTAGTTTGATCCAGCCTTAGGTCAGGTGGCAGTCTATGAATTTTTATGGACACTGAAACCTCCATTGCGTCCAGGCGGACGGTTTTAGGCGTAGTTCCCCTTTTTCCTGCACATGGCACCATGCAGGTTTTCAGGCATGATGACTCTGCCGCTAAGTTGGGCCTTCTATATATGTATATGCCTTGCCGTATATTTATAAAATTGTGCTATGACTGAAGAAGAGACAGCGAGCTACAAAGGGACAGTGATTTCGGATAGACCAGGAAAAATGCTTGTTGCATTCAGTCAGGACTAGGAGGTGTCGAAAATAGAAGGAGCACTTCTGCTGCAAGAACTTGTTACATCAATGCTCCCGCTGTTGGGTTCCCCCTAGCAACCTCACTAATAGAGCCCGAGACAGCCACCAATGTGTCAAGAGAGTTTGCAAGGCCAGTGCAGTGCAAATGGGCCAGAATCCCATCCGAAACCCCACCAATCCATTTCCACCATACAAGTCAAGTCCCCCCAATCCAATCTAACCCTCCACGTTGATAATCCAAACTACACCAAACCATTGTATAATTTCAAGCCAAACCAAATTAAATTGTTTGACAGTCCATGGATTCAACCCATTAGAATCCATTTCTCAATCCATGGTTTCCGTGCATGGCTTCCGTGCTCTATCTTCTGCTCGCTGAGACATGGATCCACGCATGTTCTCGTTAGCTTCTCTGAACTTATTGGCTTCCGTGCTCTATTTTCTGCTCGCTGTGACATGGATCAACGCACAATATAGTCTCAGAGAAGTATCTAATTGTGCTTCTCTTTTCAGTGACAGACTGACAATAAGCGAATTCACAATCTTAAGGAAGTTAGCTGATCAGAAATCAAAAGCACACACACATATGGTCTAACATCGAGTACCAAATTGTTGCAACATAAACAATAAGCTTCCATGAGAATCAACAGATCATTTGCCAAAACACAAGCTAAATGCTTAAGTTACATGTTCTTCTTGACACCAGACTTGGCCCTTTCTACAATATAGAAGCTCTTTGGTCTTATTAATCTCCTGCCTCCAGCTTGCTCTGACAAAGACACCCTGCCTCCAGCTTGCTCTGCCAAAGAATCAGAATTATAGTTTTGGTTTAGGAAGGAGCATTTATATGCAGCATGCACACCAACTCACCCAATCAAAAGGACAAAAAAAAGGATTGTGACAGATCACATGAAAGCGAGGTTTATTTCTTCAGGGTACTGCTCACTTTGGAGCTGCTGCTTTTGAACCTCACTTTGCCAATGCAATCTCTCATGTTTCATGCTGTTCTCTCCTAGAATCACTAAAAGATTAATTCTATCACTTTGGAGCCGCATGAAACATGAGAGATGGTAAATGAAGCAGCATGTGAGGTGATGAGCTCTGGTAGATGCACTTGCAAAGAGCGAGCTGATGAGCAAGCAGCAGCCAGCAGTAGTACTCGGCTCTGTCAGCTAGCAGTGGGATACTGACGACGTCGCAGCCCCGGAAGAGGCCGACGATGCCCTGAACGTCGAGCAGGTCGTAGGCGGAGTACTTGTCCCCGCGGCAGTGCACGGCGACGTGGAGGACGGCGACGCCGCCGGGGCGCAGGGTCCGCTCGATCTCGGCGGCGAAGCGGTCCGCTCGATCTCCGCTCGATCTCGTCCCCCCGGACGATGAGCGGCGGGGCCGGGGCGAGGTCGATGCCGATAGCGCCGGCGACCCCGACCTGGCGATGGAGATCCTCTACTGCTGCGGCGGCGGCGCGGCCCCCTATGGCGGCGGCCCGGGCTCCTGCAGCACCGGCGGCCTGGCCCCCTGCGACGGCGGCGGCGGCCCGGCGCGTCCCTGCGGTGGTGGCGCCGACGGCGGCTCGGCGTCTTGGAGGAGCGGCGGCGCAGGTGGGACTCTGGGTTTGGGAGGAAGCAGCTGCCTGAATCGTGGCTTTGGGACTCTGAGTTGGAACCATGGGTTCAGCCCATTAGCAAACCGAAACAAGCAGACCAAAACCAAATCAAACTGAACTACTTCAAGCAATAGCTCGAACTGAACCAGCCCACCAGCTTGCTCAGCCTGTTTTCACCCAAATTGAATTGGCCCAACAAGAAAACCAAACCATGCAAACTGGTTCCACCCAAACCATTGTCAGGTTTGCAGAGGTAGCAGACGATGCATGCATCAGCACAAACATCTGATTTGTAAATTACACCAAATAATTTTTCAGCTGTCGTGCTTAAGATAGCTACATTTTGAGATGGAGGGAGTACTTTGAGTTTAGTTGGAGGCTCGAAACTCTCAAATAATAGCTGCCAGCAACTTGACGTATGAGTAAACTTGACGAGTCATTCTGTTTTACAATATCTTAAGATAGGTACATTTTGGGATGGTTATGGGAGCGACGGCGTTACCGACTTCACCATCGTCACCATTCACCAACCTCCGGACCTACGGACCATTTGGAGTTAGTGACTCCATCAAGGAACCCAAGTACTTTGACATCCCCATCATGAACAATGGCAGCATCATCAGCTTCTTCGCCCATCACAACAAGGCCTATGTCACGGCCATCGATATCAACACCAAGCCCTTCTGATTGTCCTGTGCTTAGCAAAATCGATCAACGATCCTATTTGTTTAATTGCGCGTTCAAGCCATTTTTGTGTATGTGCGTGTAAAAATAAAATAGGGATATGTCACCATTCCCACTGTAGACCCATGATTGATAACCAAGAGATAATGTGGTGCTTCGATTGCAAGCTCGGATCTTGTTGATCAGAAACCGGATCGCTTGTGTAAAGCTATCGATAATCGATAGTTATCCCTGCTGACAGAAGATCGGACACATAGGTTCCCATCACATGCCTTCGAGCTATGCCTTTATGGCTTTATATTATCAGTATATAGCTGTGTCTAAGTTCGAAGAATTTTTAATTTCACTATTTGGTACTGTGTATACTGTACTGTTACATGCTGATTAAAAAAACTCTTACAAGGCAATAAGATTATGCGAACTATTCGGAAGCAGTGTGCTGTGTTCATGACCCAATTGGAAATCCTCGTGAGGCTTGTACAACGAGACACCCATGTACTGGCTTGGTGATGCACTTCCGGCGACACAGCCATCGCGGCATCATTTCCGTGGCCCCATGGACTGCAACATGGATACTTGAAACATCATGTCCGGTCCATGAGCAAAGGGAGCATGAGATGAATTCAGGGGCGGATCTACGGGATTGAGCCCCCCTACCTCTCCAAGATTTATAGATACCTCCTTAAACCCCCTGCCCCCCCCCCCCCCCAAAAAAAAATTTGGCATGAAACAATGAAGAAGAAGAGGGGAGAAAGTGAAAGAGAAGGGAAGGAAGAAGAAGATAGTAGATATGAGCTCTCTCTACATATTCGGACTAGATTCGCCACTGGATGCATTGACACCATGTACAGATGCCCTAGGGCTGTGCAGTGGCAAGGCTAAGCGGCAATGATGGATTGTCCATGATGTGCGCTTGATCACTTGTTTTGTTAGTCATTGTGACTGATGGAGGTGGATGAGCATATATTTTTGGTACTTTTAAAAGAACATTAGAAATGCATATATTCTTTTAGGGCGGGAGGGTCACGGAATGCTAGGTTGAAAAAAAAATTAGGAATGCATATATTTTTGGTAGTTTTGAAAGAACATTAGAAATAAAAATTATCTGTATTACAATCGACTATGATCAACCATCCGAGTCCGACTCATTCTACCTAGTGGCGGCGCTAGGGGTATGCCCCTGTATGCCTAGGCATACCCAAGATTTGGGGGGAAATACCAATATGTATTCACAGATATGTTATCATATAACAATATATATTATAAAATGTATACTGTACAGCCTCCACATCCACACCAAATGTTCTTTGAGATTGAGAGTAATGAGAGCAATATGCAGTTAGCAAGTGTACCAATGCCAGCACCGAATGATGGTGAAGCTCCCCAACTTGTGCCATCAGAGAATGATGAAGAAGAAAATGTTAAAGCTCCCCAGCTTGACAAAGGCCCCCCAACTGAAATTGTAGAAGAAACTACAACTAATGAAGAGGGTGAAATGTCTGAAATGAGAGTAGATTTGGAAGTGCTTGAGCATGATCCTGGGAAGGGAAGCGGATTCTCATCTCAATGTATGATGTCAGGGCCATATCAACCAAATAATCATGATTTTAAATACAGAGATATAGGTGGTCATCCACGTCGCTTTTGTCCTGTTTGGTTTAAAGAGAAGAAATGGCTGAGTATAGTGTAGAAAAAGATGCAACCTTTTGCTTTGTTTGCTATATAGAACAAAATGCCCTAGTGGAGATACATTTGTTCAAGGATAGTCAAGATAAGGATATCATCAATCTCTTCCAACAAGGGGATCATAGGGTTATATTGCAGTAACCTTTACTGTTTTGTAATATTTTTTAGTTATCCATGTTTAGAACTTGTACTTTGGTTATTATTATGGCTTTGTTATGGCTGTTATTACTTATCATCCATTATATTGCGTATTAGCTTTGATTTTTTTTATATTTGGCATACCTAGCCACAAATTATCCTATCTCCGCCACTGGTTCTACCGGGCATATAGAATACTACTCCATATAGTATCCCTGAACTGCCCCCTTGCTTCTTCCGTGAAGACCTCGCCAACAGCAGCGGCAGCCACAGCCACTTCACGTTCCATGTGCCAAGCATGTCGAGGATGTGCGAAGCTCTGCTTTCCACCAGGTGTGGGGTTCACCGAGCCCCGGCCAAGTCCGCCGACCTCATCAACCGCCGCTTCGACGCAGCCATGGTAGGCAGGTTCCAGCCCTTCCTAGGGAAGCACCCAATCACACTGCAGCGTCCCTGCCCGATGTGCTCCGCTTTCTGGAAGGAGAGATAGCGAACGAGGAAGATGACGAAGATCACAGGTCCACCGCCGCCAAGAGAGAGAGGCCGCTGCCGTCCATCACCTTGTGTAGAGGTGTAAATGGATGACCCATAGGCTATCCACTGTTCCTCTTTAGTTTAAAAATTTGTACTAGTTTCTCAAAATGAGCTCCCACCTTGAAAAATTAGTACAAACATTTGAACTAAAGAGACGTGGTCGATACCCTTAGGCGCACCTATTTGCACCCCTAACCTTGTGCGACCTGCGCCGCCGCAAGTACGGCATCGACTATTTGCACCCCTAACCTTGTGCGACCTGCACCGCCGCAAGTACGGTGTCGATCAGATTGTGTGTCACACCCGGTTTTAAGGACAAAACCGAATGCATAGATATATGTATGCCAGGATCAAGTTTCATACATATAGAGACATCATAAGTGAATAATCAGTAACAGTATCACAAAAAAAAATACAACGATTAAAAGACTATCAGAGTTATACAGCTTATCCTGGAAACGAAGACTCCAAACTTCACAGGCAATCGACTGGGGGTTGCGTACGCCTAGAACTCAGCATCATCTTCAAAATACTCCACAGCAACTTTCCCTTCTGAGCAGCAGTAAGCAAGGGTGAGTACACTTATGGTTGGTACTCAGCAAGGCCACAAGAAATAACCAGAAAATGATTTAAATCCATCTTTAAGTTTATTAATCATGTGAGGGTCCAAACCGCTCTTGACCGTGAGCACGGCTGATATATCAGTTTTACACTCTGCAGAGGTTGTACACTTTCACCACAATTCGCGTAAAAGTTCCAAAGAACTTTGAACCCAACCACGCAATGTGCTAGCTAGGCACAGTATCACACTTCCGAGGTGTGATTGCATAGGACGCTACGAGGCCTTTACAAAGATTCCCTAACCCATGACAATCCGCTAAGGTTTCAAGCCAAAGTGGTCATAACACTATCCTAATGAGGTGGTAACTTGCCAAAGGACCATTAAACAATACCAATTGCCCCAAGAGGACCGAGCTATACCCCATCGATGCATCCCCTCATGCCCTTTCGGTAAGACTGTCACAAGCTAGAGTCTCTAATTAATCAGCCAAGACTAGAGCCATGTAGTACTGTGGTTGTACGGTTTTCTTGGGTGGTTCTCCATGTTCCAATTAAATCATCATAATACTCTTGTAAATAAGCATAGACAGAAAGATGATTAGGGTCACTTGTCTTTTTCCAACGAAAAGCTACTCTTACTGCTCTTCAGCTTTTGCTCACTTGGAACTCTTGATCTTTAATATTCGAACGGCGATCCTTCTACTCGGAGCAATCATCGAGCAAACATACAAAGCAAACAACAAGTACATCTAAGAACAATACACCAAACAAGATAAAAGATTTAAAAGAACATACTAAAGGATAGAGCTCGCTACTACGGTTACGAGAGCGCAAGAAACGCGGAAAACGGAACTAAAACGGCGATTCTATGGGATAAACGATGCTTCAGGGATCTAGTCGCGATTAACTATAGAGTTAAGAGCTAGCGGAAAAGATTTGCAAGACACAAAAAACTATGCTCACAGAGGATAACAAGGTCATAAAGCTATCGCACACGTTGCAAGGATCACGTGAGCACGAGAATCGATGAAAACGGAGTTAAAATGTGAAAGATATGGCTAAAACAAGGTCTAAGGACTTATTTGTAAGAGAACAGAGCTTCCAGGGGCTAGATCTGGAGAAACCAGGGACCAAAACATAATTAAACCTAAACTTTAGGGGCTAGAATGCAAAAATCCAGCTCAGGGACGGCGGGTTCTATTTCAGAAAAGATCAGGGTTCTTTCTGCAAATAAAAGGACTTAAATAGAAATTTTTTTGAACAGAGGAGGACGGCGAGTTGATTTTGAATAAACTGAGGGGTTCTTTTGCAAAACGCACCTTGGTTGACCGGTATATGTTTAGTTGACTTGAATTGGACCTAATCGTGGACGTCCGATCGTGATCTAACGGCCAGGACAGGTTGGTGCGGCTGGCGGCGGCGCAAGCGTCCGGCGGCGAGCTAGGGGCGGCGACGCCACGCCGGCGTAGACCAAATTTGGTCCTCCGGTGCTCGATTCGAGTGCGGTTTGCACTAGGGGCAAGCGCGCGGTGCGGGCAACTCATCTAGGGTGGTGGCGCAGAGCTAGAGCGGGCAGAGCGGAGCGAGAGAGAGAGGGAGAGAAGGGGCCTGCGGGATCCACAACCTTGGCGCGAAGCTCTCGGACGGCTCGGGGACGGCGGCAATCACGCAGAACAGCGGCGCGGCGGTGGGCTCCGAGCTCGAGCTCGTCAATGGCGACGGCTAGGGTTTGCGCAAACTGGGCGGCGGCTGCGGCTCGGGTTGGGGTTCCAGAGGTACGCAGCCGTCGCTTTTATAGGCCGGGGCTGGGGCCTTGGCGTGCGGGCCAAGAAAGGCCGGGGTGGCGCGGCGCAGAGCCGGATTCGGTGGAGTCCTGCTCACCCACGGGAGGAGGAAGAAGGCCCTAACGAGCGGGCCCCACGCGTCGGTGAGGGAAAGGAAAAGGAAAGGGAGGCGGGTTGGGCCGGAAGAGGAAAAAGAGAAATGGGCCGGCGGAGGAAATTTGGGCCGCGGGAAAGAAGAAGAAAAAGAGAAGAGGGATTGGGCTGGGCTGAAAACGAGTTAGGGAAATGGAAAAGGTTTTGTATTTTCTAAAAAAGGCTCAAACACATTCAATTCAAATCCGAATTCAGAGAATTCAAATTAAAATTTGACAACAAATAATAAAACAATGCATTTCAGCATGAATGCAATACAAACAAAACAACCTCAATTATTTTGGAAAACAACCAATCTATTTTCTTTATACTAAATTCCCTGTCAAGAAAAATAAATGTTGGGAAAATTTTAAAATTATTAGAAAATTATTGTTTTATTTTTAATTTTAATCACATCCTGAAATTCAAAAATTTCAGGGTGTGACAGAACTACCCCCTTAAAAGGAATCTCGTCCCGAGATTCACAAGGCTAGCAAGAGACAAATGTTTAGGTGGGTAGCATCCAACATAAATTATCTTCCTTCTTGATCATTTCCTCTTACAATGTATACTTCTTAATTCCTGGTAACTCACACAAAACACTTCACGGATACTCAGTCTAATTACATTTTTTAAACTATCCATTTTTTTCCTCAGCTTCGTTGGCCCATCCTTCATATCTTGATAAAGTGATTTGAAAAGAGCTTGATTGCTTCTTTCTGGCTTGGGTGTCTTGTATCATCTCCCAAGTCCTCATAAGCATCCCTTAACCTCCGAGTAAAGTGACGAAATTAAGCCACCCATAAAATTCTGACCTTCCCAAATATCCTTAGGCATCCGCTGTTTTGTAGAAGCATGCTTGTCTTGCTTTAATATCTTGGCAACTCGAGGTGGCATGAGAATTGAGCATTGGGGATTGATGGCATCCTTATCTGGCTGAATTATCCTAATCATCCGTCCTGGCAAGGGGGCCATCTGATGATGTCTGACCGAGTGCGGGGCTATTGGGACACCAACTGGCAAGATGTCCGTCTTCTCCACACTTGAGGCAATATAATCGAGCATTACGGGACCTGGTCTTCTTATGCTTTCTTGGAAAGCTATCGGCATAATGCCCTTCTTTACCACACCCAAAACACACTCTTTTAGCATACCCATTTCGACTTTCTCATTTTGTGGGACATCTATTGGCATAGTGGCCTTTTTCACCACATTTATAGCACATTACTCTTTTAATACGTCCATCCCGACTACTTTTCTGCTCCTCCACAACTCTTGGTGGAATGGCTTGTACATCAGGATCCTTTTTGGTAGAGGGGTTACATGGAGGTTGAACAACTTTTGGCTGTGGTTGGTTGAAACTAAGCCGAGTATTGCTATCTGCCAATTGTTGTGAAAACTCCACCTTCCCTTGGCTTGCTTTACTAACTGGTTTCTTGGACTGTTTGCTTCTTTTAAGCTGAAATTCTTTGAAAGTGATAGTCCAATCCTCGAGGTTTATAGTCGGATTTTGAGCAACTCCTTCTAAGTCTAGATCTTGCATAGACAACTTCCTATTGATATCGAATGGTAATGTTGCCTTGCTTCTGCTGTCATTAAGCTATCTTCTTCCTAGAGACATGGACGACCATAATCCTCACAACATTGACATATTCCTGGAGTCTTACTAATCTCATGTTGTTCTTTTTGGAGTGGCTTTGGTGCTTCATAGTTTCTCTTACGCTTTTCATTATTCCATGCTTCAGCAACTTTCATTTGTTGACGACCATTGCAGATGCTTGGAGGTTGCTAGTATTGCTGTTAGCGTCGCCATAAACTTCCTTCTTGACATCTTCGAAAGGATTAGGTAGAAAGATGGAGGATAACAAGGAGGGGAGGTATAAAAGAAGAACTCATCTAGGCAACTGATGTCATTGTAGATAGAAGACCCACAATACACCAACAGTCATTACAAAGAAACGAATCAGACAAGGTCATAAAGTCAAGCATCATCATGCAAACACTGAATTTCACCAGTCAACATAGTCAAAGATGATGCTAAATGTTGTTAGAGTTAGAAGGGGTTCTCCTAAGCATGGTTATATCTTCCAGCTTCTCGTTGTTGACGACACGTGTATCCTTCAGCTTGTCCAGTGTTGACTCCACCTTCGTGATTGTAGTGGTAGTGAGAGTGTCATAACCTAGCTCAAGCTTGATTCTTTGGTGGTGCTCTAAATCCTTCATCTAACTCGAGTAGGAATGTTGGCAAGTGGTCCAATTGCTTCGACTTGACTCTCATGATGAACTAGTAGCTCCATTCTTCAGATGACTTGGACAGGCATTAGGATACGTGGCACGGATAATCTAATTATTTTTTAATCCAAAGAGATACTTGGAATCAAAAGTCAAGGGATGAATCCAAATCGGCATTTACTTGGAAAGAAAGGAGAGACACTTAGCACATTGTGAATAAAGCAAAGGGGAGATAGGTTCAAAAAGGTAAGTTAAAAATAAATCCAAGGAACAATTTCACCAGCATATCAAAAGAAGGTGAGCTGGATGAAATTTGGAAAATCATACATCAAGTGGGCGGTATGATCAAAATTAAGAAGTGATCAGGAAAATAAATAAATAGATAAGGATTGAGGATCTAACATTTGCACAACAATAAGGTGTAGATGAGAAGGGATCAAGCAAGAAAAAGTAAGTTATCAAGAAAGACTTAGAAAATAAAATGGTCAAGTAGGAGGAATTTCAATGGAGGGGGTAAGCAATAAGCCGGAATAGATTCAAGGAATAAGCAGGAATAGATTTTATATCAATGAAACCTTAGAAAATGTCCATTGCTATCTAGGCTTACGTCCTACAGTCGATACAGCTCTGATACCACTTCTGTCACACCCGGTTTTAAGGACAAAACCGAATGCATAGCTATATGTATGCCAGGATCAAGTTTCATAGATATAGAGACATCATAGGTGAATAATCAGTAATAGTATCACAAAAAAAATACAATGATTAAAAGACTATCAGAGTTATACAGCTTATCCTAGAAATGAAGACTCCAAACTTCACAGGCAATCGACTGGGGGTTGCGTACGCCTAGAACTCAGCATCATCTTCAAAATACTCCATAGCAACTTTCCCTTCTGAGCAGCAGTAAGCAAGGGTGAGTACACTTATGGTTGGTACTCAACAAGGCCACAAGAAATAACCAGAAAATGATTTAAATCCATCTTTAAGTTTATTAATCATGTGAGGGTCCAAGCCGCTCTTGACCGTGAGCACGGCTGATATATCAGTTTTACACTCTGCAGAGGTTGTACACTTTCACCACAATTCGCGTAAAAGTTCCGAAGAACTTTGAACCCAACCACGCAATGTGCTAGCTAGGCACAGTATCACACTTCCGAGGTGTGATTGCATAGGACGCTACGAGGCCTTTACAAAGATTCCCTAACCCATGACAATCCGCTAAGGTTTCAAGCCAAAGTGGTCATAACACTGTCCTAATGAGGTGGTAACTTGCCAAAGGACCATTAAACAATACCAATTGCCCCAAGAGGACCGAGCTATACCCCATCGATGCATCCCCTCTTGCCCTTTCGGTAAGACTGTCACAAGCTAGAGTCTCTAATTAATCAGCCAAGACCAGAGCCATGTAGTACTGTGGTTGTACGGTTTTCTTGGGTGGTTCTCCATGTTC
Organism: Panicum virgatum; assembly: GCF_016808335.1. Classification (NCBI taxonomy): domain Eukaryota; kingdom Viridiplantae; phylum Streptophyta; class Magnoliopsida; order Poales; family Poaceae; genus Panicum; species Panicum virgatum. Next base: position 59,827,311 of record NC_053147.1, read on the forward strand.
CAATTAAATCATCATAATACTCTTGTAAATAAGCATAGACAGAAAGATGATTAGGGTCACTTGTCTTTTTCCAACGAAAAGCTACTCTTACTGCTCTTCAGCTTTTGCTCACTTGGAACTCTTGATCTTTAATCTTCGAACGGCGATCCTTCTACTCGGAGCAATCATCGAGCAAACATACAAAGCAAACAACAAGTACATCTAAGAACAATACACCAAACAAGATAAAAGATTTAAAAGAACATACTAAAGGATAGAGCTCACTGTTACGGTTATGAGAGCGCAAGAAACGCGGAAAACGGAACTAAAACGGCGATTCTATGGGATAAACGACGCTTCAGAGATCTAGTCACGATTAACTATAGAGTTAAGAGCTAGCGGAAAAGATTTGCAAGACACAGAAAACTATGCTCACAGAGGATAACAAGGTCATAAAGCTATCGCACACGTTGCAAGGATCATGTAAGCACGAGAATCGATGAAAACAGAGTTAAAACGTGAAAGATATGGCTAAAACAAGGTCTAAGGACTTATTTGTAAGAGAACAGAGCTTCTAGGGGTTAGATCTGGAGAAACCAGGGACCTAAACATAATTAAACCTAAACTTTAGGGGCTAGAATGCAAAACTCCAGCTCAGGGATGGCGGGTTCTATTTCAGAAAAGATCAGGGTTCTTTCTGCAAATAAAAGGACTTAAACAGAAATATTTTTGAACAGAGGAGGACGGCGAGTTGATTTTGAATAAACTGAGGGGTTCTTTTGCAAAACTCACCTTGGTTGACCGGTATAGGTTTAGTTGACTTGGATTGGACCTAATCGTGGTTGTCCGATCGCGATCTAACGGCCAGGACGGGTTGGTGCGGCTGGCGGCGGCGCAAGCGTCCGGCGGCGAGCTAGGGGCGGCGACGCCTCGCCGGCGTAGACCAAATTTGGTCCTCCGGTGCTCGATTCGAGCGCGGTTTGCACTAGGGGCAAGCGCGCGGCGTGGGCAACTCATCTAGGGCGGTGGCGCAGAGCTAGAGCGGGCAGAGCGGAGCGAGAGAGAGAGAGGGAGAGAAGGGGCCTGCGGGATCCACAACCTTGGCGCGAAGCTCTCGGACGGCTCGGGGACGGCGGCAATCACGCAGAACAGCGGCGCGGCGGCGGGCTCCGAGCTCGAGCTCGTCAATGGCGACGGCTAGGGTTTGCGCGAACTGGGCGGCGGCTGCGGCTCGGGTTGGGGTTCCAGGGGTATGCGGCCGTCGCTTTTATAGGCCGGGGCTGGGGCCTTGGCATGCGGGCCAAGAAAGGCCGGGGTGGCGCGGCGCAGAGTCGGATTCGGTGGAGTCCTGCTCGCCCACGGGAGGAGGAAGAAGGCCCTGATGAGCGGGCCCCACGCGTCGGTGAGGGAAAGGAAAAGGAAAGGGAGGCGGGTTGGGCCGGAAGAGGAAAAAGAGAAATGGGCCGGCGGAGGAAATTTGGGCCGCGGGAAAGAAGAAGAAAAAGAGAAGAGGGATTGGGCCGGGCTGAAAACGAGTTAGGGAAACGGAAAAGGTTTTGTATTTTCTGAAAAAGGCTCAAACACATTCAATTCAAATCCGAATTCAGAGAATTCAAATTCAAATTTGACAACAAACAATAAAACAATGCATTTCAACATGAATGCAACACAAACAAAACAACCTCAATTTTTTTGGAAAACAACCAATCTATTTTCTTTATACTAAATTCCCTGTCAAGAAAAATAAATGTTGGGAAAAATTTTAAAATTATGAGAAAATTATTGTTTTATTTTTAATTTTAATCACATCCTGAAATTCAAAAATTTCAGGGTGTAACATTGTGCTATCACCGCCGCTCACCACCGACGGCGGGGGAGAAGGAGCCTTACTGCGCGTACGAAACAAACCTTGTGGAAAATCCTCCTCAACGCCATCCACATTTGCTATCTGTAGGCCTTCGCTCGCTTGGCCAACACCACCATCGTCGGTGCCATGCACATCGCCATCATCAGGTCCGACTTCTGCTTCGGCCCTCTCGATGATCCCGTCGATAACATCCTCATCTTCGCGCTCTTGTTTAGGATGTGGAACATAAAAAGGTGACTAGAAGCGGGGTTCAATAGGAGCCACTTAAAATCTCTCCGATCAACAAGAAATTTGGCCTATGTCCCAAAACACAACCCGACGACCTTATCTTCTAGCAATCACAAAGATCATGTAGTCACACCGGACTCACTGACCCTAGCAATGATGCTAAGAAGCACAGCGGAAGAAATTCGAACATACAAGTTGAAAGCAAGCAAGATCACAAGAAAGATCGGAACTTCCGAAAATGTGTCGGAACTTCCGAGGGGTCGGAGCTTCCTACGTCATGTCAGAACTTTTGTGGAGTCAGAACTTGCTACACAAGATCCGAACTTCCTACAAATTCTGGGCGCAGCAAACAGCAAAAATCAAATCGAAATTCGATCAAACAACCTCCAAACTTCATGAAATTTAAACCAGAGTTTCGCTATAGAACGTGTAGAGTCTTTTCCCAAAAGATCCATACAAAAAGATCTAAGACATCTTCACAATTTTCACGAAATAGGTCAAGAACACAAGAGAGGAAGGATTTCGGGAAATCTCAAAATTCAAGGTGCTCGTGCATGAATTCAGTAGCAGAACTCCCTAGATATGTTTGCACATGTCCCAGCACGAATCCCACGAAGAAACACAACCCAAATCTCAGCCAACATGAAGAATATAAAGTCACACGAAATTCATCCGAAAATGGTAGAAAAAAATGATGGGAACCAGAGGATGAACACGAAGATCACTCAAATCTTAAAGCCCGTAGGACACAAGGAGCTTATGGTCTCCATTCCATGAAAATCTCCAACAAACCTAATTCAAAAATCACAAAGATTAGAGGAGCAAATGAACTAGGGTTTCTAGAGCTAACCCCTTCTCTAGCCGTGCCTATCTATATAAGATCCTCGATGAATGACTAAAATGCCCCTAGGCTATTAACTAGGATACACGCCCATGCAAACGCAAAATGGTGCATCTTTTTATAAGTGCATCGGACGGACACGTCGTCTTTCCGACTTCGCTTCGCCTCGATGCAAACTTCACGATAGTGCCACGTGCCCTCCACCTCAGCAATCCAGCCGCACCGGATGCGCCCCCCGGTTTTGAGGCCCAAACTGGGAAACCTACCTGCACGGTGGTTTTGAGGCCCAAACCACCCAAACCGTCCATCTCTACTTGGCCACAACGTGACTTTGATGATGTCGATGCGTGCCTTGACGCCTTCGAATCTTTCGCCCGCACTCATCGCATCCTTCCCTCTTTCGTCCTTGTTAGTCCATGCACCATGTGGGCCATCCGTGACTCTGCCGGCTTCTTCAGGTCCCTCGGCCCAAGTCTACTCGCGCTCTTCCCCGAACCTTTCACTTGACCTTCACCACACAACGTCGACCGTCACGTCGCACCCTGCACCTGCACTTCTCAACCAAGGTAAGCATCAACGCACCACGGTTATCAATCACTTATCACAACCTGGGGTAACCACCATTGATCCTCACAGCACCTTCCATCCCAGTCGCCGCCGCCGGCCGGCTACCGGCGGCGAGCGGCGGCGCCTGCTAGTTTGCAATGCGAGGCTCACCGCCCTCGCTGCACGCTCGCTCGCTCGACGCCGCCGTCACTTACCTCTGCACACGGTTCAGCACCATGTCCCGCCACGCGATGCCACGCTGCTTCTGGGCCATGCCAGCGGGTGCAATGTCGCGCGCGCGGGGGAGCTGGCCGCGCTCGCGGGCGGCCACGCACCGTGCACCGACGGAGCTCTGCCGGTCCACAATCAATAGTTGTTATTTCATTGCATCTACATATAGGTCCTCTGCATGTTCTTCGGTGCAAACAAGCGTCGGAGAGTGTGGAGATAAATTCTTCCATGGGAACTTTTTACCTCGTGATGTGAATGAAGCTCATTGGGACCTTTTCTTTGCACGATTCAATGAGACAGACGACACATGGGGCATAGAAGCATACAAGTCGTTTTTCCTCCCGTTGCTCTGGTCAGCAAAGTTCGACACCTCTATGTCGAGAATTCAAGGTACAGATTTGTCAGCCGTGGCCATGAGTGCAGGTATGTAATCGTCCCTTCCTCCCCTTGCACTATCTTTTTTTTTTTGCGGGTATGCACTGTCTATATATTGTAACTCAACTTAAAATTTATCTGCAATAAGTCAATTTTAGAACCCTTAATTGTGCTGTAAATCTATTTTCAACACCCAAATACCAAAACACTTTACTTTGCAACTGGAATTATTCAAAACTGATTGAAGTTTTACTAACTTACATGATAAAACATTCAATATTTAAAGACATGCCCTAATTTGAGAATCGGCTTTTAGGATTAACACTAGTCTCGAGTGGTTCCTTAAGCCAGCCCCCAAGCAGGCGTTCCGGGTTGGAGCCCCGGCGCACCCCGGTTTTGTGAAAAAATGAATGTTCTAGCTAATCCCATTCTATACTCAAGCCCGGGTGGAAACGTGAACAATTTTAACACTTGATGGTTAAAACTTAAAACTGAATAGTAAGGAGTAGAGTGCGCTGATAATCACATGTTAATAAAAAAAATTGGGTTTAAAAAGTGAAAAATGTCGATCGGAGCTTCAAACTGAAGAGGTCCTTATACGATTCATCTATTTTTACAGGCCGTTGCATCTCTTGCGAACAGAGTAGGTCAAAGATATATATTTCACCCCAATTACGGGAATCAGCAGGGGGTTCCCATCGGAGCATGATGAATAATGTGGCGATGAGAACTTAGAGGCAGATTACGTCTACTTCAATGATCAAAGTGATATTAGACTTATCTAGCAGCTAAAATGGTATGGTATATGGAACGTCTTCCTATCTTATTGATGTTCAATTGGAAGAGATTTTTTTCCTTTTTTTTCCCTCAAATACGCAGGAGAACTGCGCATCATTGTATTAAGAAGAGAGTAAAAGTTGGTTTACAACCCGCGAAGCAAAAAGCTCACGGAACACATTAGGCACTAACCTAGTGCTAAGAAGCAAACAAAGCCCTATAGGGCCAACCCTCAACAGACTACTCGCGCTTAATACCACTCAAGTGGTGATCACGGGCACATCACTCAAGAGTGAAGCCCATGATCGAGGAGTTGCGAAGTGCCGGTAGGAGGTCTCTCACAGCCTCGAAATGGTCGTCGTCGAACTTCTCCTTGTACAGCTCTGAGTAGGTCTTCTTGGAGTCTGAGTTTGGCGCGGCCACCTCCGGAACGGCATTGAAGTGGCGCATCAGCATCACCTCCGCACGCTTGGAGGAAGGTACGCTGGCCAAAGGATGGTTTGCCAAGCGCTCGCTGTGCTTTGGCAACCCGGGATGGCCATGTGGAGGAGGGAAGGGATCCTTCCTGGTCTTGACCGGCCTCTGTACGAGAGGTGAGCGGATAGGACGCCTAACCTCCTCGGCGAAAGTCTTGAGCCGACGCTCATAGCTCGCAGCTTCCTCCGTTGCGCCGCAGCTCGACGCGATGGGCGTCCGCGGTTCCTCGGTGCATGGCATGGTCTCCATCTGAAGATCAGCACAGGGTTGGGCAATGTCCTCCGGTGTTGGGTTCACTGCCACTATTGTGTCGCTCTCCAAGTCGTAGACTGAGCAAGGCTCCAGCATTTGTGGCCTAACTGGTGCTCCCTCAGCAGGAGGCACAGACACCGTCGGCCCAGCTCCTAGGCCCGGTTCAGATTAGAGTGCAGCACTGGAGTAACTTGGCGAAGACAAGCTGGCTTCCAGCTGCATCGGATCCTCTAGCCGGGTGGCCTTCTCCTCCCTGTATCGTAATAGCTCGAAGCAGATAGCCTCAGCCGCAACAACTCCAGGAGAGTGCTTCAGTAGTCCAACATTGCGGGAACGGGAAGAATTCCCGTTCGGAACCGCCGACTGCATGTGGCCTGAGGTGCAGCCCCCAACATGAAGCCCAACAAAGCCACCGGCCGTCAATGAGGTGGGCCCAGCAGCGCCACCGCCGGACCGTCGACCATCACGGCGAGGGAGGGTGGTGGTGCGAGACCCGGCGGCCTCGCAAACGAGCGGTGGTGCCCGTGGTCGCCGGCAGTCTCGCGCAAGATGCCTGAAACTGTGACACCTCAGGCACCGTCGGGGGAGCCTGCAAGTTGCCACCCGGTGATTGAACGAAAGGCAGTTCAAGCATCGGTCGGCCAGCTGAGGTGGGATGTGACCCGTCCGGTGGTGGTGGCAACTGCTGCTGCTACCGTCGCGACGCAGGCGTCGCCGGGCAGCGCGGGGGAGGACCTCCTGGAAGCCGTCGGCATTTACCAATTGGAGGAGTTTTATGAAATAGAAACACCTCAGCATGTAGTGTTGGTTAAAAAGACATTTACACGTTCTAGTTTTTGTAGATATATATATATATATATATAGTTTTTTTTATGTACCTCGGTATAGTATATCTAGATATATAGTAAAATTATATATTTGGAAAAGTTAAAATGTACTATATATTAAACTAGCATATTGCCCGTACGTTGCTATAGGTAATATAATAGACCTATGTAATACCATCAAATTTTGTTCTTCACTTCATGTACAGACCATACCGTGATTGAGCGAGATAATAATTGTCAGTGCTCCGGTTGGGCTGGATTCCGATTGATTTGTCCAGGTTCCGATTATAATTCCGATTTATTTCACTAGATTCCGATTCGGATTCCGATTGATGGAGAAGAAAACATTGTTTTCTTTAAAAATAGTAGAGATAGAGATAGAGAGACTAGAGAGGGCAAAAAAAATATTTTGATTTACATTATATTCAGTTGTTGTTTAGCTATATTCAGACGGTCGGTGTCTAAAACTCAATACATTCTGAACAAGTTGTGAGCACATGGGCTACCAAAGCACAAAACTTGTTTATCTAGCTCCTACCGCAAGATAAAAAATAGTAATTGTTAGATAACTAGGCAATTTTCAGTATATTTTAATTCCAAATATTACTAGCAATTTCATGGCATAAATGAGTGATAATGTGTGAATAAGACATGTGCATGTGTTCATGTTATTCTTACTAATAAGCATGAACAAAAAGTTAAACCAGAATAGGTTTAGAGTGTATCCCAAGACGGGACCAGTGCCGGAGGCACCGGTTGCGCCGTTACCAGCTGGAATAGACATGCTATTCGACTGGCCTTGCCTGAAGTAGCCGAACGATGTCGATGCAGGAAGAGGTTCGCAGTGCAGTCCCACGAACGGTCACCAGGAAGCAGACGAAGTAGTCGTTCGTTCACGCCAGGAAGTAGACGAAGTAGTCGATCAAGGAGCAAGCCGTCGCGTCAAGACGCTCCCCAAAAACCTGATTGCCCGCGTCCCGTGCAGGACCTTCAGCGAACAGAGGTTCCGGAGGCCTGCTCTCGCTAGAGCTGTGCGCGCAGCGCTAGCGATGGGAACGGCAGAAAGCAGCAGAGGGAGAAGGGAGAGGTCTCCTAAGCAGGAGTACCTGGATCAAGTGCTGAAGTGTGTGTAGATGAGAGGGGGAAGGGGTGGTTTATATAGGCGTGGAGGTGCCTCATGTTCAACGAACCTGTACGTCGTAAAGAGCTTTGATGAGCGGCAGGTATTGGTGTGATTATCCAGTCATCACTGTCAATGTTTATTCTCTGTTTTAATGTTCTTAACAGCAAAACGTTCTTCTCATCTTAGCACATCACGTCGCACCTGCACGTCACGTCCGGCCGCGCACGCGCACGCGCGCACCGCCCGTCCGCGCCGCGCCGCGCCCACGCCCACGCCCACGGCCTCGGCCTCGGCCCGGCTTGGCGAGGCGAGCGAGCGCGCACGCGTGTGGTTCACCGATCTCCTCTTACCGGCTTCGCAAGTGGTGTACACGAAGTCCACCCTTTAAGTCGGTTGAGATCCTCCTCAAATCCCGGTACGGAATTAAGCAATTGATTCCCTAGCATTTAATAGTGGGCTTTAAATTCTTTTATTGTATTGATTAGAATAAATGGGCCAAGCCCATAATTCCAACAATCCCCACCAAGAAATTCAAGCCACACTAGAAATGCCCTCATTCCCTCATTGATATACCAGTATTTGACAGAGACTGTTAAGTTGAACTTCCATCTAGGACAAAAGCTACACTTATTCACAACTGTACAATGGACTATGCCTTGAATTGCCAGTCTTGTGCAAACAAGTTTGACCAGAGCCCTACACTAGTACTAGGCTGCAAAAGCATCCCCGCGGTTTGGAGCTTATAAGTCATACTCCAGGCCCTTCATGAGTTTCTAGAGAATAGCCAGTTCTCATAGATCATGACTAGTAGTCATACTCATATAGGTGTGTTCCTTTCGGATGTTCTGTACGACAACATCTTTGTTTTAAGAAAACAACTCATTTGTTTTAAAGAAACCACCTGGAACACATTAAGCTATAGACCAACCTGACATACAGATTAGAAGAGAAATGCACCTTATACACGGAACGAGCCCTTTTCACAAAGGTTCTCTTCTCTCAGTCAGACTTTAGTTTGTTTCACCATCCTAATTCACGGGATCTCCGATCACATAGGACAGGTTTCCACTATAGAATGACTCACGTGGGTCTCAAGCCCAATTCCATAGATGCATTGTCTATCACATTTCGTAAAAGACCCTTTGTAAACTGATCTGCCAGATTTTTAGCCGTCTGAACATAGTCCAGGGCTATAGCTCCGGAGTTTCTCAATTTTCTGACAAATTTCAACCGCCTTTTCACATGTCTAGATGACTTCATGTTATCCTTTGAACTGTTCACCTTGACAATCACCGTTTGATTGTCACAGTTCATTAGAATTGCCGGTATCGGTTTTTCAACTATCGGCAAGTCCATAAGGAGCTCACGAAGCCACTCAGTCTCAACAGTGGTGGTATCTAATGCTGTGAGTTCTGCTTCCATAGTTGACCTCGTTAAAATGGTCTGCTTGCAAGACTTCCAGGAAATAGCTCCACCACCAAGTGTAAACACATATCCACTTGTCGCCTTTATCTCATCAGCATCAGAAATCCAGTTTGAATCACTATACCTTTCTAGTACCCTTGGGTACCCGGTGTAGTGAATTCCATAGTTCATTGTCCCATTTAGATAGAGCATTACTCTTTCTAGAGCCTTCCAATGATCATCTCCCGGGTTTGAAACAAACTGGCTCAGTTTGCTTACAGCAAACGAGTCTTGTAGCACTAGCTAAATACATCAATGAACCAATGATCTGAGAATATCTCAGCTGATCTTGCATTATCCTTTTGTTCTTCCTAAGAATTAAACTGGCATCATATGGTGTTGAGACAGGTTTATAGTCGCTATAACCAAAGCGAATTAACACCTTCTCCACATAGTGAGACTGTGTAAGAATCACCCCACCATTGCTCTCTTTTACCAGCTTTATATTAAGGATAACATCAGCTTCTCCCAGATCCTTCACAGATCCTTCATCTCAAAACTTTGAGATAAAAACTCTTTGACTTCCTTAATCACATTAAGGCTAGTGCCAAAGATCAATATGTCATCCACATACAAACACAAAATCACTCCTTCAGCCCCACCATAGCGATAGTACACATATTTGTCAGCTTTGTTCACAACAAAGCCAGCATACGTCAAAGTTCTGTCGAACTTTTCATGCCACTGCTTAGGCGCTTGCTTGAGACCATATAAAGATTTCAACAACTTACAAATCATTCCTTCTTGACCCTTTGATACAAACCCATCCGGCTGATCCATATAGATCTCCTCTTCTAACTCTCCATTGAGGAAAGCCATCTTAACGTCCATCTGATGAACGAGAAGACCATAAGAGGCTGCCAGGGAAAGTAACACTCGAATTGTGGTCAATCGGGCAACTGGTGAACAAGTGTCAAAGAAATCTTCTCCTTCTTTTTGGGTATAACCCTTGGCCACAAGCCTAGCCTTGTACTTTTCAATAGTACCATCTGGCCTAAGCTTTTTCTTGAACACCCACTTGCATCCAACCGGTTTACATCCATAAGGACGTTCAACGACCTCCCAGGTTCCATTAGACATAATAGAATCAATCTCACTCCTCATTGCTTCCTTCCAATAGTCAGCATCAGGAGATGAATATGCCTCTTCAATGGTTCTGGGTGTATCATCTATGAGGTATACAATGAAATCATCAACAAAAGACTTTACAGTACTTTGTCTCTTGCACTTTCTCGGAGCATCATTGTTATCCTCCTCAGGATTTTCCACAAGTGTATGTTCATTGTGTTCTATCGGCTCAGCAGAGCTATCATCCTCGATGAACTCTTGCCTAGATGAACTTGTTTCATCTCTCATGGGAAAAATGTTTTCAAAAAATATAGCATCTCTGGACTCCATTATAGTATCAACATGCATGTCAGGTACTCCAGATTTCACTATTAAAAATCTATACCCAACGCTGTGAATAGCATAACCTAGAAAGATACAATCCACAGTTTTAGGTCCAAGCTTACGTTTCTTGGTTATTGGCACACTCATTTTTGTCAAACAACCCCATGTACGTAAGTATGAAAGTGTTGGCCTTTTCTTCTCCCATTCCTCGAATGGTGTTATCTCTTTATTCTTTGTAGGAACACAGTTTAGGACATGACATGCAGTCAATATAGCCTCACCCCACCATTCCTTGGAAAGTCCCGCTGTATCTAACATGGCGTTAACCAAATCCGTTAGAGTGCGGTTCTTTCTTTCGGCAACCCCATTTGACTGAGGTGAATAGGGAGGCGTCCTCTCATGAATAATACCATATTCCTCGCAGAATAAAGTAAATAAATTTGAGAAGTACTCGCCACCACGATCTGACCTAACTCTTTTTATCTTTCTCTCAAGTTGGTTTTCTACTTCAGCTTTATAGATTTTAAAGTAGTGTAAAGCTTCATATTTTGACTTCAACAAATAGATGTAACAAAATCTAGTACTGTCATCAATCAAAGTCATGAAATATCTTTTACCACCTTTTCTCAACACTCCATTCATTTCGCACAAATCGGAATGAATTAATTCTAAGGGTGCCAAGCTCCTCGCCTCCGCGGCCTTATGAGGCTTGCGAGTTTGTTTTGATTCAACACATACATGACACTTAGAATTTTTAACAAAAGTAAACTTTGGAATTAAACTCAAATTAGCTAAGCGCATCATACAACCAAAATTAACGTGACAAAGCCTCGAATGCCAAACATTTGTTTCATCAACGTTAATAATATTGTATGCAACTTTATTACAAACATCTGACAAAGAAAGACGGAACAAGCCTCCGCTTTCATAACCATTTCCAACAAAAGTACCAAACTTAGACAAGATACATTTATTGGACTCAAAGACTAATTTAAAACCATCTCTATACAATAGAGAGCCGCTGACTAGATTCTTCTTGATGGTGGGGACATGCTGCACGTTCTTCAGCTGCACGATCTTCCCCAAAGTAAACTTCAGATTTACCGTACCAACACCAAGAACACGCGCATGCGATCCGTTCCCCATCAGCAAGGAGGAAGTCCCGCCGTCCTGGTAAGAAGAAAATAAAGAGGCATCAGCGCAAACATGAATATTAGCACCAGTGTCAACCCACCATTCGGGTGAACTAAAAATTGAAAGAACTGTAGGTAATAAATTACCGTACCCCGATGTTCCTCCAGGCTCGCTAGTGACCATGTTGGCGGAGTCGTTGCCTTTGCGGTCCGGACACTTTGCAGCAAAGTGATCCGTACTAGCGCACACATAGCAAGCTCCCTTCTTCTTCTTCTTCTTCTTATTGAAGGTGGTTGTCTGCTTAGTCTTTGGTTGGTCCTGCGGTGGCTTTTTCTTGTTCTTGTGGGAGTTGTTCTTCTGAACAAGGTTGGCGCTAGAAGCACCAACAACTCCTTTCCCACGTATGTCCTTTGCTCTCGCCTTCTCCTCAACATCAAGAGTCCCTATGAGTCCATCTATGGTGAACTCCTGTCTCTTGTGTTTTAGAGAAGTAGCAAAGTCCCTCCAAGAAGGTGGCAGCTTAGAGATAATACCTCCGGCCATAAACTTATTGGGTAACACACATAGGGACTCTTTGCTACAATTTTTGAGATCTTTTGCCAGAGTATGTATTTCATGAGCCTGTTCCACCACGGAACGGTCTTCGGCCATCCTATATTCAAGGAACTGCTCCATCGTATACAACTCACTGCCGGCGTCAGACACTCCATATTGAGCCTCAAGAGCATCCCACAATGCTTTGACAGTTGGCAGCCGGACATAGGAATCCACCAGGTTTTCACCGAGAACACTAATGACCAAGCCTCGAAAGAGGGTATCAGCCTCATCGAACGCACTCCCTTCCTCTGGAGTGAACTGTTCAGGCTTACCCTCTTTTACATGGATCACTCTCGATATTGTTAACCATAATATAAGCCGCTCTTGCCAATGTTTGTAATTTAAACCATCAAAAGGTGGTGGTTTGATTGATGCAGCAAAGCTAGATACCGAAAGCCTATTAACAAAATCAGGTTTTTTAGATTGTTAGATAACTAGGCAATTTTCGGTATATTTTAATTCCAAATATTACTAGCAATTTCATGACATAAATGAGTGATAATGTGTGAATAAGATATGTGCATGTGTTCATGTTATTCTTACTAATAAGCATGAACAAAAAGTTAAACCAGAATAGGTTTAGAGTGTACCCCAAGGCGGGACCAGTGCCGGAGGCACCGGTTGCGCCGTTACCAGCTGGAATAGACATGCTATTCGACTGGCCTTGCCTGAAGTAGCCGAACGATGTCGATGCAGGAAGAGGTTCGCAGTGCAGTCCCACGAACGGTCACCAGGAAGCAGACGAAGTAGTCGTTCGTTCACGCCGCCTGAAGTAGCCGAACGATGTCGATGCAGGAAGAGGTTCGCAGTGTAGTCCCACGAACGGTCACCAGGAAGCAGACAAAGTAGTCGTTCGTTCACGCCGGGAAGTAGACGAAGTAGTCGATCAGGGAGCGAGCGGTCGCCTCTGTTTTAATGCGCGCACCTCGCCTCGCCTCGCCCACGGCCCGGCCCGGCGAGGCGAGCGAGCGCGTGTGTGATTCACCGACCTTCTCTTACCGGCTTCACAAGTAGTGTACACGAAGTCCACCCTTTTAAGTCGGTTGAGATCCTACTCAAATCCCGGTACGGAATTAAGTAATTGTTTCCCTAGCATTTAATAGTGAGATTTAAATTCTTTTATTGATTTTTTAGAATAAATGGGCCAAGCCCATAATTCCAACAGTAATTACTTACTACCTCTCAATATTTGATCCTGAATATTTGTGTCACATAACGGAGCACAAAGTTACTTTTCTTTTTCGAGAAAGGACAAAATCAGTTGAATCTGCTGATTCCATTGACTTGACAGTTTCACCGCAAGGAAAAGATGCCATCCTTGTCCCTCTTTTTTTTATTTACTTTATGTTACCTATGTTCCCCCTCTTTTGCTGTCGGAGACAGAACAAAAATCTGCAGAAGTGGGAGAAATTTGAAATCGTTTGGTAATTATATCCATTGTCAGGGGCTTATCTCAAAAGTTTGCCAAAGTCAACTTTAAACCGTCCCGACCGTTGGGATGGTCCTGACCTCGTGATGCGCCGGAGCGCCTGAGCTCTCAGCTTTTTTTAAACGGGTCCAGTTCTTAACCCGCTGGGACCCGATAAGATATAAATTTTCTCCAAAAGCCCCAAATACATCCGTGAAAACATATTTCAAAAAGGTGCAATTTTAAAAGGCCAGACCAAGTACATCATTGCTTCCTCAAATTTCTGCTTTTGTGCCTTCAACCATGAAGCAAAAAAAAAATCGTACTCTTCGATGCACCTTGCATTTTCCCTTATTTTTTTGAAAAACGACAAAATATTGGTTATAAGAAGGTGTTAGAAGATTTATTCATGAACCCAAATAATAAAGTGTGATAAAAAATGATTTGCCATGCTTGGATACTGAGAAATATGAACCACATGAAGCACACTACTCAATCATAGTCATTTAGATAGATGTGGATGGTGATGACGAAGGATTACCTCAAAAAGGAGGGTAATAGTTAATAGTATGTGCTGTTAGCCACCATTTTGATGTTGATGTAGTGCCTTCCTCACCTTTGCCAGCCTAATCAGGTGGCACCAAACTTTACATGTTATATAAATAGAAAAAATTTATTGTGATAATAACTGTACGGTGCTATTGTAGTTAATAGAAAAATTGACACCTTTGTTAATGTTCAAATAGTTGTATTGCTTAACCTTTTATGGAAAATCTACATTTTTCCTTCAAAAGTCTCAACTGCAACATGATGGTCCACCGTATTTAAACAAATTAAAGTAGGCAAAAACTAAGGCATATTGTAAGACCTCAGGCAGGCCGTCCTCACTGTAAAAAAACAAATGCAATAAACCCTCATTATTGAACATGCATTAATTGTTAGAAAAACAAACAAACACCATATCTCTTTTCCTATCTATAAGATAGATCTCATCGAATTTCCATCCTCTCGCAAGAGAGAAGCTCCATGATCCAATAATACTAGTATATTAAGAATACAATTGCAATTATTAACCCCCTAATTATCTTAAACTAGACCCATATATTATATAATGACTCAAATCTGTGCAACCAAACACACCCATACGTGTGCGGTCTGATATCATATTTATCGCAATACTATTGTACCTAGTAGCACATCAAGAGCGATAGCAATGCTACCATTGGGGAATCTCCGAATCATTCTTTAGATGCAAAGAAATATGCAACCCAAGATATGATAAAGGGAAAACAACAAAAGAAAATGTAGCCAAAGATGCCGCATTCTGCAGATGCGATCCAACTTCTCTAATTTCATGAAGCGAAGTCACAGAGAGCAATAGTGTTGTGAGACTGGATAAATAGTGCTCCCTACCGTGATTCACTGTAGCAGGCAATGTTCACGGAACACTGTATCATGAGCTGTTCATGAAACACTGTAGCGTGGGTACTGTAGCGATCGATCATGCCCATCCATCTCAGAGCGGATGTCCCTAAAAAGTCATGGGAACGGTGTTCCCTTGTCTACAGATGCCCCCTAGAAAGAGCTCCCTATTCCAACTTCACCCCTCCCAACGTCCACATCGCCCCCCAACCGCTCTCTTCCCCCACGCGATCGATCGAGCGCCATCGCCATTCGAAACCAGCGCCGCCCGATCCCGAGAAGAAAGCCCACCACCCCACCCACCTCGCTGCCGCCCCAGTAGACGCGCCCACTCCACTCTCTCTCCTCTCCCCCAACCGGATCTCCCCGTGCCTCCTCCTCCTCTGTCTCTCTTTCTCAGGGCGACGCGGGCGGTCTGAATCGGTGCTGGTCCCGGGGTGTTCCTCGACTGGGCATCCGGAATGGCTGCGGTGGCGTCGGTTGTGGAGGAGGTGCTGCGGCGCGGTGTCGGGAGCGTGGGGGACGACGACGTGGCCGCGCGCAGGGCGGAGGAGGCCGGTGAGTTCGGTTCTTGGGCTCGTGCTTCGCGGATCGCGCTGGATCAGGGCGGCGGGGGGATTGTTTATGTTTGTTCTTAGGTGTTCTTGGAGTCTTCTAGATGAGTGTCTCGGATGGAAACCTGAGCGATTGGGCATCGAGAGTCTCGCCTTGGTGTTAGGAGGTTTGGGTTGATACTGAAGTTCGATTCAGGAAAGGGGGTATCTGAGTGAGGGATCAAATTGGGATCCCCGTGTAGGCCTGTTTCAAATTGCTTGGTACAGTGTATTCGGTCATGATCCTAGTGGCATCTACTGGTGTTTCTTGGTACTTATCTTGTACTTCCTTTTCCTGATTCAGTTTGAGCTTCAGTTGAGCTTGACGGTCACGCAGAGTCCATGTGTTTGATCCATGATCTGTGCATCTTACTGGAAAAAAGTTGTTGTGTTCTCTTTTCTCTCTGCTATATTGGTTTGAATTAAGAGGTACTAGCTGCCCTGTTCCCTGTAGATTTATGGACAATGTAGTGCTGCGCAGTTTGTGTCGCTGTCCAAATCGGCGAATCATACCGCTGCGTTTGATTCCGCTTCGGTGAAATACTGCCATTACTATTGGTGACACACAGCTCATGTAGACACCAAGCTAGCATGAATTTGTGGTTACTTAACCCTGAGCATACCAAATCGGCCTAAAATGGAATGGAATTGATTGTTCCTTTAAGTTGGATTTCTACTCCTGGAAGGCTATTAAGTTCAGCTTTATTATTGCGCTCAAATTGTTTCAGTTTCAAGGGCATTGCTGTGTGTGATTATTACTATATGTCAGGGATAGGTGAATTTATTACCCTTGTCGTTTAATGCAGCAATAAGAAGGCATGATGCAGCCAGTTGGTTGCGAAAAACGGTTGGGGTAGTGTGTGCAAAGGACCTGCCAGATGAGCCCTCAGAGGAGGAATTCCAGCTTGGACTAAGAAATGGCATCGTCCTATGCAA
Source organism: Panicum virgatum (assembly GCF_016808335.1). NCBI lineage: Eukaryota > Viridiplantae > Streptophyta > Magnoliopsida > Poales > Poaceae > Panicum > Panicum virgatum. The sequence continues at coordinate 59,843,780 of NC_053147.1, forward strand.
CGCACTGAATAAGGTCCAGCCAGGCGCCATACCTAAGGTTACACTTCTCACCTTCATTTTCTTGTTTGTTTTGCTAGCTGTCGCACATGGTAAATATCTGATGCCAATTCTTTTCTCAATGTAATAATGATTCTAGGTTGTCGGAGTGCTGTCAGAGTCTACTGCTCCTGCGGATGGCCCAGCTTTATGCGCATATCAGTACTTCGAAAATCTGCGAAATTTTGTTGTTGCTGTACAAAATTTTGGCCTCCCAACATTTGAGGTTTCTGATTTGGAGAAGGTATTTTTATGCCCTGCTGATTTAAGAGAGCTGCATTTCATAATTCTTTTCATGTAACTCAAGATTTACAATGCACTCAAAACAAATGATTCCTGCAAAGTTTGCTATCTGTTTTACTTTCCTCCTGGAGAAAACTTAACATTTGTTATCTGGGAATTCGAATATAGGGTGGAAAAAGTGTACGGGTTGTGGACTGTATTCTTGCTCTGAAGTCATTCAATGAAAGCAAGAAAACAGGGAGACAAGCTTCATGTAAATATGGTGGCATTTTGAAGCCTTTCACTCCTGGAAATTATTTCATACTGAAGAATTCTGAAGCCTTCATGAATAAAAATATGAGAAACCACTCAGCAGAAGCAATCCAGAATGGTTTTTCAGGGGAGCAAAATGCATCTACTGATTGTTTTCTAGAATCCAGTGAGTTGGTAAGTATATTGTAATGCAGTACATTTTCTTGTTTCACACTCAGTGATGACTCTTATCTATTTTTATAGACTACTTCAAACTCCCTTAGCACGCTTGTCCGTGCAGTTCTCTTAGATAAGAAACCAGAAGAAATTCCATTGGTGAGCCTACTTTGCTTGAATAGATAGCTGATCGCTTCTTCAGTGTGGTTGATGGGCATAAAGAGTGAAATTTAAGGTATTGCTAATTTGCAGATTGTTGAGTCATTGTTAGGCAAAGTTATTCAGGAATATGAGCATCGCTTTGCAAACCAGAACTTGGTATGTATTGTTTGACTACTGACATGGATATGCTCTTTTATTACTATTCAGAAAATCTATATTTGTTCAAATTTTTTGGGTTGCAAAAATAGAAAGACAAGCTACTAAGAATAATGACTACTAACATACTAATTTGGGGATTAAAATTAGCAGTTGCAGTGCACAGGCAACCTGAAAGGAACTGTGCCACTTTCTGGACCAGACATGCAATTGGAATCAGACTATACTTCCACCAGTGGTCAAGTGAAGGTATATTGTTCTTTTATATGTAAATATATAATATACACAATATAGTATATAGTATACATGTACTTTATTCTTGTTTTCTATATTTTGGCCCGTAAGGCTCATGGGCCAAGTAGTCTTCCGTATTTACTTATATGTATGTACATACTAAAATTGTCTAGGGAGATATTCTGAGACATTCCATTACCTTCATGTCTTAATTTGATCTTGACTAAGGCATCATATACTAATATTTGTCCTGCTTGATGAATAAATGAAGATGGATGAAGAGAGGCAAAATATCTTGAATACAGAGGAGGTTGGTTTTGTAGTAAATGGTAGTAAAGCAGCTCAACAGTTCCAAACAGATGAAGAAATAAATTTTGATCTACAGCATAAACAGATCAGGGTATTTCTCTTGTTCTGCAGTCTTAATTTTATCTTGACTAACCGGCATGCCCATCAACCTTCTTTGACAATTTATGCTCCATACAGGAATTGAGAGGTACTGTTTCTTCTATCAAGTCCAGTATGGAACAATTGAAATTGCAGTACTCTGAGGAGTTCACTAAACTTGGTAACTTACAATTGATCTTTCTTGCATTTACCTAAATTATCTGCTCAAAAAAATAGAACCATTTTCCAATAGGGTCTCCATCTCCATGTTGTAACAGGGAAGCATTTGTACACTATATCCAATTCTGCTTCCCGGTACCACAAAGTTCTTGAGGAAAACCGCAAATTATACAACCAGATACAGGATCTTAAAGGTACAAATTTGTGCATTGAAGGAAAGGAGCAAGATGTGCAAGATCAAAGTCTACATTACATATAAATATTGGTTTCTTTTGTCTCCAGGAAATATTAGAGTTTATTGTCGCGTGAGGCCTTTCCTACCTGGGCAAATAAGTTCCTCAAGCAGTGTTGCTGGAATGGAAGAAACAACCATCACAATAAACGCTTCTACAAAATATGCAAAAGATGGAACCAAATCTTTCACTTTCAACAAGGTCTTTGGCCCAGCAGCCACTCAAGGTTCTAAATAGCTCATATAACGCATTTCATCTCAACAAAACTTGGCATGACTTTACCATTGAACTTTATGCTTTTTTTGCTAATGCAGATGAGGTCTTTTCGGATATGCAACCATTGATACGTTCAGTTCTCGATGGTTTCAATGTCTGCATATTTGCATATGGCCAAACAGGATCAGGGAAGACATATACAATGGTATAAGCTGCGCTAGCAAATAGAGTATGCTTGGAGTAACCTTTTTCCCAAAAGTCTGATCATTTTATGCATTTTAACCATTTATACGTGCAGAGTGGACCTAAAGTTCTAACGGAGGAAAGCCTAGGTGTTAACTATAGAGCACTAAATGACTTATTTAGTCTTCAAGCACAGAGAAAGGGGACAATCAATTATGATATCTCTGTACAGATGATTGAGATATACAACGAGCAAGTGAGAGATCTCCTTGACGATAGTGGAAATAGAAGATATCCTTTTCTGTTGGATTGTTTACTTTGCACCAGTACAAAATCTGAACAATAATATTTGCACACCTTGGTTTCTGCTTGAGAAATTAAAAGAAGCTTCTCTATTTTTCTATTTTGATCTTATTTATTCGAGGGGCATTTTTTATCAAACTTAACACCAAACTACATTAGAAATTAAAAACACTTCACAGAAAGGTCTTGCGGTTCCTGATGCGAGCATTGTTCCTGTCACGTCTACGGTTGATGTTGTTGAATTGATGAATCAAGGCCAAAAGAATCGTGCAGTGGGTTCAACAGCCATAAACAACCGAAGTAGCCGCTCCCACAGGTTTGGCTTGGATAATTTCTTTACATGTAGAAGTTATTCGCTTCATATATTTACTTATGACTGGGGAATCCACATGCAGTTGCTTGACTGTTCATGTTCAAGGAAAAGATTTGACATCCGGGACAATCTTAAGAGGTTGCATGCATCTGGTGGATCTAGCAGGCAGTGAAAGGGTTGATAAGTCTGAGGTTGTTGGAGATAGACTGAAGGAGGCTCAGTACATAAACAAGTCACTTTCAGCACTGGGAGATGTGATTGCATCCCTTGCCCAAAAGAACTCACATGTTCCTTACCGTAACAGCAAGCTCACCCAGCTTTTGCAAGATTCACTAGGTAGCGTACAAAAGTCATGATCCTTGATTACCACTATGTTAGTACTGGAATCTGTGTCCTGAATGTTTTGTTGTAATGTTCAGGAGGACAAGCAAAAATGCTTATGTTTGTTCACATAAGCCCTGAACTAGATGCTGTTGGTGAGACAATAAGCACCTTAAAATTTGCTGAACGAGTTGCCTCTGTTGAGCTTGGTGCAGCAAAAGCGAATAAAGAAAGCAGCGAGGTTAGAGAGCTCAAAGAACAGGTGTTTGCTTACTTCTTATTGCTTATTTCTATAAAAAAGGCTATTGGTGAGCTCAAGTTGAGATTTATAAGTGATGTTATATTTGGTCATTTCAGATTGCTTACCTCAAGGCTGCATTAGCTAAGAAGGAAGGAGAACCAGAAAACATTCTAAGCACACAGTCAAGCCAAGGCATATACAGAATTAGAAAAGGCAATGCAACACCTATATTTCCTAAAGATAGGCAGCCAATGGAAGAAGTCAGGAACCTAGAGGTGATTCTTTTTAGTGTATTTTTCTTGTAAATTGTTACTTTTTTAATTTAAGCCTTTTCTGTGCTAGTTCTCGTTCAAAATTTCATTACGGAGAAAACATGTCAAATATTTTGAAGAAATTCAAATACCTGCAGTCCCATAATTTGACTGTGGAAACTTAGTTCTAACATAGAACTATCTATTAAAAAAGTCACTATGTTGAAAAACACTGTGTTAGATGATCTGAACAAAAAGAGTGTCAAATATTGGAAAGATACCACCAGTTTCTTTTCATCTTTTTGACATACCGAACTGTATTATATATTTGATCAATATTATCTTTCTGCTTGTAGAAGGTCCGAAATATTTTCACTCCAACACAAAGGAGGTCAAAATTGAATTTCTCTGGCATCCTCACTGAGAACAACTCATCTAACTCGGTTGAGAAATGCACTGATCTTCAGAAGGAAATGGGATTAGGGGATTGGGTTGATAAGATGACTATTGGTGACGACCACTTTGAGAACTCTAATTCCATTCTACAGCTGGAACCTGACACAGCACAGCTTCCAACTTCTTTCTATCAAAGATACAGTCCAGTGCAACAAAATTGTAGAGCTGAATCACTACGATCAGAGGGCCTATACGGCTTTGATTCTGCTACCAGCTGTTCCAACCAAGAAATAGCAATGTCAACCATGGGCCTAAAAGCTTCTGGTATTGCTAATAGGGGTGTCTCAACTATAAAGAAACCTGAAGTTACACCAATGAGGTGAGTGTGTGTTCAGTTGCTACTATTTTGTACTTACACATATAACTATTCTGTGTAAATGATTAACTTGTTCCACTTAATTTGGATTACTTAGGAGTGCAAATCCTGCAAGCAAGTCGCCACTACAACAGAAAAAGTTGCAAACACCTACCAGGAATAGGAACCAGCTAACTTTGAGCAGTATAGGTGGAAGAAGAACTCCAAATAGCAAAATTAACATTGCAAAGTGATCAATTAATGTGAAGACTGATGTTGGGCCAAGGTGAAAACAGAAAGACGCCTGAAAGGAGTATGTTTTTGACACCCTCCAGAAGGATCAATGATGTAAATTGGTTCATGTTTCGATAGGTAAACCATTTTATTACATTAAAACTGGAACAAAGACACCCAAGATGACAGAAAGATGGCAAATGAGGGAAAATTCAAATTTGAGACTTGTTTACATCTTCCATACTTAGAAATTACTCTTGTATTATGTGTCCATTAGCCATGACAGCATCAAGTCCATTGGCCTGTAATTAACATGTGCCAAGTTTACAGTTTTCTGCTGTGACATGTATGTTGCCATGTCTCACATTAAATTGTCAGTAACAGATTGATTGCAGCATTTGCACTGCATAATAGAGTCACCCTACCAATAAATGTGCTTTGCATGGGATGAAGAAACCTTTTGCTCTTTACATTGCCTGAATTCATCATAGACAACAGAAACTTGAAATCTGCAACTACCCTTACTGACAAAAGTAAAGTACTAGCTCCGTTATGTACAGAATGCGCTACCTAGGGCCTTGACAATCCATTATACTATCAGTTCAACATACTATAGCATCTACTTCAACATCATCTTGGAGTGTAACATTCAGATGGATCTTTGATCCAGAGTTAGCTCTTTTACAACCTCTGTTCAAACTTCTTAGAAGGCTCATATTATTGGTACAAGCCTTTGCTTTGGCGCAGGGCAGTGCGGACCCCTCCTTGAGATCCTGGAGAGCCTCCCCACGGATGCTAGTTTGAATGCCACCTTGATCTTGAACCACTTGCGTGGAGAAAGTGGCATCGCTGCCCTGTCACTGTTAGGGATCTGAGAGATGAAGTTCTGTATGAGATCCTCACATGAGCTAGAGTCAAAGCTGTTTGTTCGTGATGTGAATCCAGTAACAACTTGTTGTGGCTGCATTATTTTTTCACCATTGTATCGTTGGTCCCATTGGTTGCTGGAATTCTCACCTGCGGATGCCACCAAAGTATGTGAGTAGCTGAGCAGCAAGATGAGCAAATTAGCTGCAGCAGAAGGTTTTAACTTTTAAGGTGCATACCGTTGCTCAGAAGGTGGAATTGAGGTTGCATCAAAGACATGAATGCATCTGTAGATGACATAGGAAGCAACTGCAGGAATAAAATAAATGGATTTGGCTCAGTCAAGCATGTGCAGTGTGAGTGTGAATTGTTCCAAATTAGATTTATGTCTGCATTTTTAATAGCTTCTAGTTCTGAAGGGGAAAAACAGCTGAGTTTCTATGCTGACGATGATGTCTTACATTGTATGATTCTTCAGAGAAATGAGATGGCTCTCTCTGTCTCCCCTGATTAAATCTCGCAGCAGCCTGACTAACCAGAATGTCATTAGGAGCAACAGCGGGAGGACTAGCATCTCTACCAAAATATGCTACTTCATTGTTTGGTATCTGCAGCTGAGTAATCCTTGGTGCAGGTAATAAGGTTCCTTGGCTTGAATTGTATTGTACGTCTCTATTTGTTATTGGTTCATGTATCATCTGCACATCATTAGAAGCTTGACCTTGAACAAATCGAGACATATCAACTGGAACCTGCATGCAAATTAATAATAGTATCTTACAGACTTAGACTAACATATATATATGTTCTTTATCATTTACTGATGTGCGCATTTAAAGAACTACTTACATTACTGGATCCTTGGGACGTGTTGGATCCTTGGGACGTGTTAAAATTCTCTCTTGAGTGATTTGACCTAAATCCTTGACTAGTTGAAAAAGTATCTCCCAAATATGAACTGTGTCGAGCTGCCAAAAAAAATTATCAATGACCAAAGATCCCAAGTTATGGTACAGAAGATTTGAGAACAGGATGTTACCATAGTTCAGTATCTGCTGATTTGGAGGAACAGGACTCATCAGTGAAGTGCCCTGAGCAGGGAACCTGTGGAGTACAGGATAGTTGTTCACCATCTTGTAGTTAGACTGAATGCCGTCTATATTCTGATAGGCCACTTGCTTAAGGGAGTCCACTAAATTCTGGTTATGAGAAACACCCAAATTATTAAAATATCAATGACTCCCATTTCAAAGCAAGGGAGGAGACTGCACCTTCTCTATTTGGTCAAGCTGATGAATGGGCTTGTAACAATCACCAAACTTCACCCCAACAAGCTGATATATCTCATCGAAGTAGAGACCTGCATCGCTGTCCTTAACTTCATAAAGATAAAGACTGTCGCCAAATTTGCATGTCATGGCATGCTCTATGATGGATTTCCATGTTGACTGTGGCATCTTGTTGAAAAGCTAGAGGCAAAGCCAAAGATCTTGTATTAGTCCACCATCACGAAAATACATGTCTAGAGGAATATCAAGTGGTATTTGTTACCAGAAGAGATTTGTTGAGCCTTTACCTTTACAAGCTTCTGTTCATCCTTCATATAAGCCTGTAAGAACTTTTTCACGGAATCGATTCCATTATCCGACAAGGCCTGGTGGTAAGCACCAGTTTTGCCAATCTTTTTCAAACGCCATACTTCATCGTCCAGCATCGGAGGGTAGTGCTTTTCAAAGCCTACAAGAAAAAGGTCAGATGAACATGATTGGTGTCAACTCTGAGTTCCAAACCAAGATTGTAGATTATGAAAAATATTGAAAAACTGAACGTTTGACAAAAAGGGATACCTTCTACCCTGCGTTCCTTCACACGAAAAGGCTTGGTGACTCCTTCAAGAACTTTCTCACCAGAAGGATTCACAAGCCTCAACCCCAGCCTGAACATCTTGGTGCTAGTGAAGCTGGAGTTATCAGTGAAAATTGCATTTTCAAGCAGAGCCTCCCCACCATTGAGCTTCAGTGTCAGATTGCCTGTGAGAAGTTGCGCGCTCTTCTCTCGCCCGGTTACTATATGCTTGTTAAACTCTTCTAGGCTCCAACATTCCTCACTTTTAGCATTGAAATTGCCATGGAGGGCGACAACCTCAATCCTAGCAGAAGAAAGAGGACCGAACCTAATGATGTTCGTCCGGTTGTTTTCAAGTCTTTCAACTATTGCCACCTTAATTGCAGTTCCATCATCTGGTTCTAATCTCGTCATTGTGTAAACTGGTTTCAGACCATTCAGGAATACGAGGTGGTACCTCGGGCGCTGATTCCAGTCTACTAGTAATCTACAAATGAAAAAGTATAGTTGAATTGAGTCTGGCAGTCAAATATGCACTTTAATATGTATCATCTGGTTCTAATAGTCAGATATCATTCAGACTTTTTGAATGGATTACTGATAAAAGAGGAAAGTAAATGTCTCACCTTGGAGGTACTGCGGGTGCACTGAACTGTCTGAACATTGCTTTCTCTACCTCCTCTGAAACCTGCATATTCAGAGGTCAGATGTCAGAACAGGATAAGAGCTCTAGTCTCTAGAACAGCAACAAGATTACCACTCGGATAATATTCACACGCATGATCTATTTTTTTTATCGTAAACCAAGCAACAGAACATCATAGGTAAACAGTAAAATCCTTTGAGCTGAAACGGTTGCACCAAGTCCAAAAACTGTTTTCCAACAAATCTCATCAGAGATTTTGCAGTTTCTACTTAAAAACTAACAAAAAAAGGTTATCAAAATCAACCAAGCGAGCAGCGATTGAAACATCCAGAGATCTGTAATCAGAACCAAGGACCAGCCAGCCAGATCTGAAGAAAAGTAAGAGCTTAGTCTGACCAAGTCCTCACCACTCTCCGCATCATTGACCCGAAGACCGGAAGGAACATGCCCATGAACTCCGCCTCCATGATCCGTCTGAACCCAAACAACCCCTCCGTCGTCGTCGTCTTCCTCCTCATTCCCCTCACCTGCCTGCAACCCAAAAGAATCAGCACCTGATCCCAACCAGCTCAGGACCAAGCAAACAGCATAGAACCAATCAAGAACGCCAGAGCCAAACTCACAGCACAACCGACTGCCACCGCCTGCGAGGCCGGGACATCTCGCCGCCATCGCCGTTGGAAGACCATGGGAGGCGCCTGCTGGAGGAAGGAGGAGCCATTGGGGAAGACGATGAACAAAGCAAGGGGAGAGTCCGAGGGAGGGGCCTGATATAGAGAGGCCAGCAGGGGACCAAGGGGTCACGAAGATGGCGGGAAAGCGGCAGGAACAAACTGGGAAAGTTCCTGCCTTTCACTGTTACCACCGGGCCGGGCGGCCGGCTGCCAGGGGAGCGTTTGAAATGTTCTGTGCTCTGACAAGACCTGGGAAGCGTCAACGGTTTGTCTGTTCCTCTGTTCTTTGGCTTTCGGCGCTTAGTCTTTGGGTTGAACTGTCAAACATTTGTCCGCTTTCCCGCCATCTTCTCAGATGACCTGAGCACGGTTTTGAGTTTCTGAAAAAAGAGTTTCAGATATTGCAAGTTTTCAGAGAACATATATCTGCCTGTTATTCGTGCTCGATTAGGAAGTCTCAGCTTAGAGTGTATGCCTGTCTACATGACATGGATTTAGTCAGTATTTACATTCAGAACCGAAAGTATCAGATACGGAGTAGCATTTAACATTTACATTTAGAACTGAAAAGTTAAGCTTGGTGTCGTCGTCATTCCCCAGAGTATAGTATTGGATTCATCAGAACAAGTTGCTGTTGTAGTGTTAAACTCGTTGGAAATCACAGCACAATTACTTGTCAAATCTTATGCAGGGAAAGCGACAGGAAGCTTCTGCTTGCGGCCTTGTGCAGCGAGTGGTGCTGCTGTGCTGGTACACACCCATGAATTGATGACCTTGACCCTGACAATCTTGGATTGGTTCACGTTTATCCTCGACGACATCAGTGTTTGTGCCGTAATCTTGGATTAGTTCGTGTGTCTTGTCTCCTTTTCAGCATTCTGCAAAAGATTGTTGACCTTGATAAACTGGGTTGCTCGTTGCCAACCACGTACGGCCTGACAATGTGACGCCCAGGACAGTGCAAACTGCACATGGTGACATGGAGACTATCTAAGTTTTTTTTTCTTCCAACAACTCTGCTAAAAAAAATCATGTCTTCATTTAGGGACGGCCTAAGCCCTAAGGTCACACTAGTTTTGCTCGTAAGAATTCAGTGGGTGGGAAAAATGAGGACACTAAACTGTACAGTATGAAACAGAGGAGTTAGATAGCAATTGGCCTTGTTTGTTTTCTCCACGCTATTCTATTCTACAAAAAGAATCTTGTATGCATGGTGTACTAAATGAAATCTATTTGCAAAAATTTTTTTAGAGATGAGTGTAACTTTTCGCGACGAATCCAATGACGGTAATTAATCGATGATTTGCTACAGTAATGCTATAATAACCATCATCTAATCGCACGTCAAAAGTCTTATTAGATTCTTCAGGGTCACTAGCGCGGGGGTTCTGAAGTTAGTTTTGTAAATTAACTTTGTTTGACACCGTAATTAGTGGTCAAACTGCCACTATTCACTAACACGCTGCAAACCAAACGAGGCCTAACTCAGTTCAGTGAGCTCAGCCCCTACATCATCCAGGCCAGGAATTATCTCGGAAGAACCCATGCGAGACTAAACTGTACAAGAGTCGGCATAAAAAAAAACCTGTAAAAGTCAGCAGTGGGTGAGCTCGGTGGGATCACCTCTGCTGTTCTTTCAGCTCACGATGGGAGTTTTCTCGGAAGAATCGAAACTCTGTCCTAAGTCCTAACCATAAACTGCCAGGAAGGTAGGTGTCCAGGTTATTTGATTCGCATCTGAACTTTCCTGCATCTGCATGATTCGCTCGAAAGCACGCTGATTCGTCAGTTTATTGCAAGGTGCTTCTTGTACTCACTATGTCCTTGCTTCATTGTTTCATTGTTTGTATAAAAAATGACATCATTAGTCGGCTACTAATGAACTAGTAACCATTTCCAATTTGGGGCAAAATGAATCTAGGCTGCAAATACATACATACAGTACAATTCATTGCAATGTTGGTGTAGGTATTGCGTCTGAATTTGGAAGCCCTGTCTTTTTCTCTTTTAACAGATGAGACTTGCAATCGTCAGTGGACCCCAGAGGACTATACAGTTCTTGACGCATATTTTATTTTCCTTCAGAAAACATTCGTTTGTCCGTTTATTGTTCGAGTTTGATACTCCTACTAGATTTTAAAATCACAAGCTGAATTGTAATGGGATCGGAGTTTTCTTGGAGGAAACTGACGAATCTGCCCAAGCTATAAACGCGAGTAGGATGCAGATTCAGTAACTTTCCTCAAGCAAGTCGCAACGTAACTTTCCCACCCATCTCCACCCTCTAAATCCAATCTAATGGCTGTCCTTCATCTTGATCAAAAGGAAAAGAAAACAATCACCCTCTAATGGCCCGAATGATTAGTTTTATTAGCGCTCAGGAACCTAAAGATGGGTGAGCCGAGAGCCCGAGAGGCTACACCACCATTGACACCACTATATGGGTGAATTGCAACATAATTTAGTTTTTCAAGTCTAGACTCAAGTAAGCACATAATGTCTTTTTTTACCAACAATCACATTTGGAATTGCATTTTCTGTAGCTTTTGGTTTTAAGCTTGATGGGATAATGAAAATAAATAAATGTGTATAGTCTGATCGTAGTCATCTTGCTTGTATATTTTTTCCAATGTCAGAATTTAAGTAATAACAATAGAATAAGGGCATCATAATCAGTGAGGGTTTTTAAAAAGGTATACATGCTTATTTGATACCAGAGTAACTTACACTAACACCAGAGTTAAGAGCATCTTCAAGAGCTCTTATATCTTGGGTGAATTAGCTACGGAAACTCTATCTACCTCGTCTTCTATCCTCGTTTTCTATCCAGAGGGTGCCGCTGGGCATCTTTGCCTAGCGCTGAGCGCTAGCCCTCCCTTTTTGGATTTTGAAGAAGCTGTTAGATTTCATCCCTTTTTTGCTAGCTATTTTATTTTACATAATAGCTATATTAGAATTTTAGCTATCCATAGACATAAGAGCTCTTGGAGATGCCCTATACACATAGCGATGAGACTGCAGTTATTATACTCTTAATTATACAAAAAATAACATGAACTGATAAATACAGCATACTAATAAATGCAATATTAAAAAATAGATTTACTATTTAGTTTACAGTGTACTAATATATACACGTGGTTTTGCCCGTTGCAACGCACAGGCATATTTGCTAGTATAAGAGTAAATTTCGCAAAATCTTATGTTCTGTGGTTCTAATTTTACAATACCTAGCGGGAGTAACTAAATAGAATTCGAAGATGTCAGTGGTGAAATTGGACTGTCAAACATTTGAACATAGAAGAAATTAAATGAGCCAATTATAGGGGCCCAAAACATTGAGCATGTCTGCTTGTCCTTCAAAGGTCACCGTCCTGAAGACATGGACTTTGAATCTGGGACTAACCGACAGTCCTTTCAGCAGTTTGCAGTCCTTTCATCGGTTTGGCCACTTCAGATATAGCATATGCGGAGCTCTGGGAAAGGCTGATGGAATAAACATTCTTGCTTTGCTGGTGGTGCAGAAGTGGTTGGACCCTTGGAACTGCTGCAGATTCACCAAATTACCCTGATCCAAAGCAGGGTGTAGAATTAGGAACCATCCTAGTTTTTCTCAACAGCTTCAGATTATTTACCTGCCAGGATGGTATAGTTGAAGGCCCCTATGGATTGGGACCTCCATGGCAGCCAATCCATCCTTCTGTGGTGGAGGAAGAGGAACACCAACAGTGTTAGAGACAAAAAAGATTATTTGGGGGGAGGGGGGGGGGGGGGTGCAAAGAAGAAGAATGAGAGTTGGCAACCTCATCACTAATATTCATCTCTTGATCCTGGAGATATTGCAATGTGTCGTCCTCCTTGCTAAATTCGAAGTTTGCAAGGAATGGTTGAGGAGGCTGGATATCACCCGAGTTATTAATATTCATCTCACATTCTGGAATCTCTTGATCCTCAGGTACCATGAAGGGCTGGGAACATGGATTCAGAAGTGGAAAGGTCAACAAAAAGTTGAAGTCCTTGTTCCCACTGAATTCAATGTGTGAAGGCGATGGTTGAGCACTCCCAGATATTATCTTCACTGTGAAAGGCTGCATATTCTTGGTGCTGTGGCTGCATACAGTCCTGCGTTTCATGCTGATTCAAAAGATTATTTGTCTGATTTGGGTGTAAATTTGACAGCTCTCCTGTTGCCGGTTGTGGCAAAAACTGTTGAGTTTGCTCGATTTGTTGTACAGAAAACTGCTGATTCATAGAGGGCTCTGGATGTTGCTGCTGATGATTCACAGGTTGTTGTACAGTATTCAATAGAATATGTCGAATGCCACTCTGAGTAGTTGATTGAATGGCCATCCGGTGCATCTGTCCAGTTGTAGATTGCCCAGACGTATTATGCAGCGCAGATGTCTGGCTGTCATCTGTCGAGCTCTGATCATCACTAGACAGAGAAGAAGTTTGTACAAGTGTTGAATGATCAGGTTGTTGGGACTGCTGCTGAGACATCAAGATACTTGCTGATGAATATGCCGGGTTATTGCCTTGTTGAGGGAGGGAAGGTGCTGTTTTAGAAAATACACAACATTTATGTTAAACATCTTGTGAATTAACAAATAGTATAATATTGACACTGTAACAAGCACATATATAGAAGCACTCAAATCATTTACAGGCAAAATTGATACATGAGTGAGCATTTGCATTTTCTTGATAGAAAAGAAGACACATACTACTGAAGCAATTGATTGTCTATGCTTACTTTAGTATAACTCACAGCACTGTAATCAAGCTTTTTAGGATTAACCATATTTCTGTAGCTTGACCAATTTGGCCCCTGCCCAAGTTTTTATCCTTCTGCTTTGGCAACTCTCAAACTTTGTAACTACTTTTCCTAACTAAGTGGGCAATGCTAGTTTCTTTATTTTGAAGAAAAAAAAAAGAAAATCTAGGTCGCACAGAATCTATCATAGTATAATCGTTTCAATTGCAACCCTTTACACACCATCAAATAAACATGAAGTCCAAATTCTTTTTTTTTTTGAACGGACGGCCACAGACTGCGCCATTTCTATTAATATAGAAGAAGGTTACAAGTAAAAGATCCCGGTGGATCATTTACAGGAGAATAAAAAGGAAAGCATGTACAAGAAAACAAGAAAGCAATAAGTACACAAAATCGAACGAGAACCTAAGCACCCTCCGGCAACGCAGAGAGGTGCTTAGCTCCTGCAACACCCCAAGTTCTGGCCTCTTCCTTGATCTTGAGCAGCAGAATATGGTCAAGTCCAAATTCTGATAGTCTATGAAATTAGCAATCTAAACATTTCTCCTTGGAAAGCCACAATAAGCAATGCATAAGAGAAGTAAAGATGCAAATGCGATGCAAACAATTTAGATCCATCTATCATCTTCCTGTCCCTGTCTACTCTCTAGAATGGAGGCATGAATTGTTCCCACAAATGTATAGGTACACAACCAATGTAGTAACAAAAAATAGCGCCTCTCACAATTTACTGTTACTACAACATTTCAGGAATATAAACACACATGGATCATGGATAGCATACCTGGATCTGGATGGCTGCATTTTTGGTACTGTTTCTCCACATGGTTGGTAACCGCAGCAATGTTCTTGAAATAATCAGACATGGTTGGTACCCAAAGTTAGGATATTTGTACCTGGTTCGCGGATGTGTTATAGAACCGCTTCTCAATTTGGGTAGCAATGTTTTGACGGCTAACCTCTTCCACCGGCAGATACCTCCTCAGAGTTTGCAACCTTGCAACAGTAGATATTAGATGCACAAGTATTAGCAACCCATATGGAGAAGTCGAAAACAAGGAGCCTAGAATTGCAGCGCAGGTAAAAATCGACATCAAAAGTTGTTACATAGTATCGCGCATCCGGGGGCGCGCATTTGGGTTACACTGGCGACGCCAGTCGCCACTGGAGGAGGCGGCGGCAGCGGCGGCGGCGGGGTTGAGGCTCCCCATGTGCGGCGCGCCTCTTCTCCTGTAAGCACTCGATTGATTTGATCTGAGTTGGAGTCGCGGAGCTTCGATTCGCGGCCGCCGGGGAGAGCTCGGGAGGAAGAGGAGGAAGGAAGGGGAGAGCTCAGGAGGAAGGAGGTAAACGCACGATTTTTTTTTTTTTGAGTCAAGGTCAACGCACGAATGGGATTGGCAAATGGGGAGGCTGGGCCGAGGTTGGGCCGAGGCTGGACCGAGGTTAGGCCTCAGGTTGGGACGAGGTTGGGCCAAGGCTGGGACGACAGTTGGGCCGAGGTTGGGCCAAGGCTGGCCTTAGGCTATATATTGTGGGCACACTCGCGTTCAGGCAGCTCCAGCAAAAACCTCCTTTTGCAGCGATCCCGCTCGCAGACGGAAATGGCGCTGCTGCTGGTCGCTCTGCTAGGGAAGGTCGCCGGCGCCCGCCACACCGTGGAGGCGCTCACCGTCGGCGTGCGTCCTCCTCGCGGCCGCGCTGGGGCTCATCTTCTTCAAGGCTCCCGGGGGCATCTTCCTCCGCCTGCCCGGCCGCGCTCCGGCGCTCGTCTACTACGGCCTCCTCGGCGTCGTCGACGCCTTCGGGGTCGCGGAGGCGTCCCTCGGCTACTGGGCCGTGCCACGCGACACGGACGACTGGCCCGTCACCGTCGACGAGGTGGCGCTGTGGGTCTCCCTCTTCTTCCTCGCGCTGGTGCAGGCCCGTATCTGGGCACGTGCAGGCCGTGCGACCGCACAGGGCCCCCGAATTCGAAGGACCCCAAAATATTATGTATATATTAGATATAGTCATGCAAACACTTTAATTTAGTTGATTGTTTGACTCAATTTGTAGCAAAACATGGCACAAATTGCTAAAAGATAAATCGTCGTAGGCGTATCACTTGCCACTTTTTTTACATGGGTGCTGTTTGGGGTCACGTGTGTGATCTCAAGTGTACATGTCACAGCACCCCAACCTCTTCAAGATTTCGTGTTTTGGAGATAAAATCGGCATAATAAACCAGACACATCAATGCTTTGTTGCTAGAACAAACTTTTTTTCGGAAAAAAATTTTTGTTGCCCAAACAATAACAATTGTTCCAGCAACAAAAAAAAATTCCGGAACAAAAAATAGTTATTGGGCCTTATGTGATGATTTAACTATCAGTCACACGTGTAATTTCTAACATTTGTGCTTTCACACAGTACATCGCGCTCGTGTGACTTCTAGCATTTTGTTTTCACACAGCATATCGTGCTTGCCGACTGGTATCGTTTGGTATTCATGATCCTTCACTAGATCACCAGGACTCCAGTCCATTGTTTCATACAGGGCCCCGAATTTGCCGGTACGGCCCTGGCTGGTGGCCGCTCTAGGGGGGCTCTCCTTCCTCAAGTAGCTCACGCACCTGTTCGTGGTTGGTGTCATGCATCCATGCATGCGTTTCTTTTTTTTTTTCCCTTTGTTTTGTTAGTCATCTTCATGGATTCGCCATCGTTCACGGCGTCTGGGACAGGTGTTTCTTTCACTTGGTACCAAGTTTGTAGGCCTTGTTTGGTTGTAATTTCCGGCCCACCCACGAACGTTGGCCGAAGATTCGGTTGGGCCGTCCAAGCAAGGCCGTGGTGTATAGTTTCGGTGTTGTTTGTCTCGTGCGTACTGGTTGTGTTTTTTTTTGATAAAATACTTGTTGTATTTGTTTTAGAGGTCGTTCGGTTAATTAATCAATCCATAAAGGATGAGGGGGATCGGAGGGAATTGAAGAGGATTTTGACTTATTTGGAATTTATTCCCTTCCAACCGGGCCTTGTCGGGATAAAAAGAAAAACAAGACTCATAGTTCTGTTTGTATCCTTCTTTAGGGAAACAAAGCAAAAAAAAAAAAACTTGTCGATATAATCCCTCCATAATGTAAAAGAAGCCGTTTCATACATCGACACGGTCT
Organism: Panicum virgatum; assembly: GCF_016808335.1. Lineage (NCBI taxonomy): Eukaryota > Viridiplantae > Streptophyta > Magnoliopsida > Poales > Poaceae > Panicum > Panicum virgatum. Next base: position 59,860,593 of record NC_053147.1, read on the forward strand.
CCGAAAATAACTTAAGAATTTATTTATAGTCAAAATTTAAAATATTTGACTTAAGATAAACCCAAAACGATTTTTTTTACAATATGGAGGGAGTACACTATATTCTATAATTCTCAATTCTACCTCCTATATATCCTCAGGCATAGGGACTGCGTCATTCATCTCTTATAACTAAATCTGGTGTATTTTCTTGCACTAAGAGATGGTCAGGTAGGCTAGAATTTTCTCGACCGTCGGTCAGAAACAGTTAGGCATGTAAATTTTGCAAAAAAAAAAATCTCGAACTTTAGTGAAATCAACCCGCAGTCCACAGATGACAGTTTTGCAAAAGAGCCTCCAAACTTTGTAAATGTCAATTTTTACAAAATACCCTTTGAATTTTAACGAGATCGACACGCACTCTACTGACGGCAATTTTATAAAAAACCCTTCGAACTTTGGCGAAACCAAAAGACCCTAAAAACAACACGCACTCTATTGACGTTAATTTTACGATCAACCATCTGAACTTTGACGAAATCAATCTGCACTCCACGAACATCAAATTTATAGAAAACATGTGTATTGGTAACGTGTTGAATCGTTTCGCATATTTACACACTGCATATACCATAGCATTAATATCTACGATGACTGACACATGGAACATTTGTTGCTACATACTCTGGACGATCCATAGATATATTTTAACGGTTCACACTTACATTTAAAAACCAAAATTAAATTTGACCGAAGCCGCACGACATACATTTTAGAGGCTATTCCTTATGAGCCACTAAAAAAAGTTCATAATTCCTTATGTACCATCAAAAAAAGTTTTATTGCCTTTCCAACATCGTATTAATTTTTTGGATCCTCCGTGTCACTGCCGTCCATTACCGTCAGCTCTGTTGCCGTGAACCTCCAATTGCATGTCAGTTCTTTTCAAAAATGTCCATTCTACCCTTTCGTTGTTTCATTTCAGTTCACTGGTCATTATTCAGTCAGTCAGTCCGCCGCTTCGTTTGCTTGTTGCCCCTCTGTAAGGGCAGCCACAATATTGGAAAAAAAAGTAGTGTATAGTGAATTAAATAATCTGTACCAAGTGATTGATACATTGTGAGGGTAGTCAATAGTGAAGAAATAGCAAAAGCCTACTGTAGATGACAATAAAAAATTGTATTTTACTGTACATCTAACACCGTGAGCTCCTGCGAATGGATAAGGGAGGTTGGACCGAATTTTTTTTATTTCACCGTGGGACCCACCGCTATGGACTGGATGACCGGATACATTGTGGCTTGTAACTTAACTATTGCCACCTGCTGTGGGAAATGCCCCTATGGACTACTTCTGCCTGATACACTGTGGTTGCTCTAAGGTTGTCCGCACCAGTAACGGTAAAATGTTTAGCGGACGCCTATACCGTTTTATTAGCGGCAACGGTTCCGCCATCCCGCACGCCATAGTAGTGGACGGGGCTCCCGCACGCCAAATCAAGCATGGTAGCGGCCGTCCGCTACGCGGCATGGGGCCCGCCTCCGGCCGTTGCTCGCCCGCCTTCTCCCGCGGCCGGATGTCATTGGGGACGCCGCTACCGGCCGCCGCCATAGCAACCAGGGAGGGGCATTAGAGAGGGAGGAATGAGGGAGTACCCGAACGTTGCTGGACTTCGCCACCGTCCACCGCCGCCATGGATCCAGGTCGCCCTCGCCCCCACCGACACGCGTAAGAGGATGCCGGCGGAGGGAGCACGTGCGTGGGCAGCGCCGCGGCCTACGCCGCCTACCTCCTCCGCGCGCACGAGGCCCACTGCCGTCCTCCACGCGCGAGGTCCACCGTGTGTCTGTAGCCGCCCCGCCGTGCTTGCTGTGAGAGGAAAGGTATGGTGGGGAGAGGGAGGGGATGGCGGGGGCCGCGTCGAGCCGCCGCCACAGACGCATGCCACGCGCTCGCCTCCGCCGCGCACATGGGCCGCGTCGAGCCGCCGCCGCACGCGTGGGCTGCGCCGAGCCGTGGACGCACGCCGCGCGCGTCCTCCATTGCCGACCCACCTGCCCCGCGGCCTCGCGCCGGCGACTGCCGCCGCCGCAGACGCACAGCGCGCTTGGGCTGCCCCGAGCCGCCTGCCCCGTGGCCTCGCGCTGGCCGCCTGCTGCGCGGCCTCCCCCCACACCGCCAAGTCGGATCCACCGCCTCCTCAGGCCCGCGTGCCGGCGAGGGAGGGTGACTGAGGATGGATGCGTCGGCGAGGGAGAGGGCGGAGGGTGGAGCCGCGCACCGGCGGAGGGAGGAGCCGCTCGGAGCTCGGGGCAGCCTGCCATGGCGCACGACGGAGCTCGACGCGCCCGCCATGGCGCCGGGGACGGAGGAGGCGACCGGCGCTTCCGAGGTGGAGGGGAGAGAGAGAATGGGAGGGAGTTAGCGTCGGTGGGGGTTAAAAAATCTATCCCGTGGGACCCACTGGAGGTAGTTGATATAGAGAATGAATATAGAGACTAACACAAGGCGGGTGAGTGCGCTTTCCTATGCAAGGTCGAGGCTGGCCCCGATCACGGCTGGCGCGAGCTGCGACTCGGAAGTCGACTCCTTGGCGGGGATCTGATGCTAGTCTGCCGGGAGGTTCTTTGCCGCCTGGGCAACAAGAACCGAGTTCCTGGATCGTTCCAGGGTGTTGGAGAGCTTGATGTTCTCGGCCTCGCACGCGTAGGAAGTCTGCAGGTCTCTGTAGACCGAAAGGACCCCCTTTGGAGCTGGCATCTTCAAGAGAAGGTACATGTGGTTGGGGATCGCCATGAATTTAAAGAGGGAGGGTCTTCCTAGGCTTGCGTGGTAGGAGGTCTTGAACTCGGCGACCTCGAAGTTTGACGTACTCGGTGCGGTAGTTGTCATGGGTGCCGAAGGTGACTGGCAAGGTGACCCGGCCGACCGGGGTCGACCCAGCTCCAGGGATGATGCCGTAGAAGGCCTGGTCGGATGGCACCAGGGTAGTCATGTCGTAGCCCATGCTCTCCAACGTGCTGGCGAAGATGATGTAGAGGGCGCTGCCACCATCGACGAGCACTTTGGCCAGGCGGACCTGGCTAACCCCACCGGGCTGACCACGAGGGGGTAAGCACCCGGCCTGGGCAGGTGGACCCAGAGTCGAAGGTGATCGGCGTCTCCGAGCACCGCAGGGGTTCAACCGGGTGTTTGAACACCAGATTGACTTCACAATCATCCAGCTTGAGCTTGCGCCGGCATGATGGTTTGCTGGGGCCGCCAAATATGAAGTTGACGGCCTTGTCTTCTTCCTAGAAGTTCTCTGGGGAATCTTCCCTCTGCTCGTAGTCGTCTCGCTTGGGCGAGTTGCGCCTCCGTTGGCGCGCTCGAGTGGCTCTGGAACTACTCGGCCTGTCTCGGTCGTCGCGGCGGGGTTGCTTGGAGTCATCGTCCCTGATGACGCCGTTGGAGAGTGCTCGGCACTCCCAGATAGTGTGGTTCGCGTCCTTGTGCCAGGGACACTTGCCATCCAGGAGTCGGTCCAGGTCTGCTTGGTTGAGGGTGGAGCGGAACTGGGACCTCTCGGCGACAGCGATGGTGTTCTCGGGGCCATGCTTGCGGTCCCGGTTCTTGGACGACTCGGCGCGGTCATGCTTCTTCCCGTGGCGAGGTGGACGGTCGTCGCGTCGGTGTTCCGGGTGGCTATCCCGCTGGGAGGGACGCTCGGAGGAGTCGTTCTTGGTCATGTTGGCGTGCTTGTCATCAACCTCCGTAATGGTATTATGGTTAACGAAGTACCTCTTGATGTAGTCGCGGAGGAACTCGTCAGGTTGCTGGATGACGCTGGCCAGATCCCATCTAGTTTTGGGACCCGGGCAGGATGCCTGGTAGTACTGGACGAAGGCGCTACAGAGGTCTTGCCAGTTGTTGATGGAGCCGGCAGGGAGCGCCTTGAGCCAGTTGAGGGTGTGACGACCCATCATGACCGGGAAGTAGGCGGCCACGATGTCATTGTCGCCGCTCGCCGCTCGGACAGCGATGGAGTAGGTGCACGGTCACGTCTTGGGGTCCGACTCGCCGTCGTACTTCTCGATCCCGGTTGGCTCGAAGGTGGCAGGCCACTGGATGGCCCGAAGCATGTTGGAGAAGGCAGAGAAGCCATCGAGGTCATTGCTGGGTTTGTAGTCGCGACGCGGTTGCCGGGGAGGGTTGTTGCCTCGGCGGCTGCGGTACTGGTGGTCGGCGTCGGGGACGCCGTGTTCCTCGTCGTACCGGCAACGTCGCTCGCGCTCGGTGGCGTCGCACTCGCGATGACGATTGTTGATGCGAGGGCGCAGATCTTGTTGGTTGAGCTCAAGGTGAAGGTCGTTCTGGTTGACCTCCTCTTCATCGTCGCGGGGGTCGTGTCGAGTGGTGACTCGACTGGGCGCGGTAGGCCGAGTTGTCCTTCCGCATCTGCTGGGCTTGCGTGGCAGCCACATGCAGACGAGCACGACCCTTGATGATCTCGGGGGTCTCCTGGAGGCTCTCGAGCACCTGGAACACCGCGGCGAGGTTGGCCGATGGCGTGGCGAAGACGTCTTGGCCGTTGTAGTCAAGGACGAAGTCAGCGTCAAGGTTGCACGGTCGGATTGGTGAGCGCCGATTCCTGGCGTTGCAGCGATCGGCGTCCTGCATGTCGCGCTAGGACTGACGAATCGCCGCCTCGTTGCACCTTCTGTCGGCGCAGACCTCATTGTGGTGAAGTCGGTTCTCCCTCTCTTCGTCGTCCTCATTGGGACGAGTGTCGGAGTCGGCCGAGATGACGAAGATCTGGTGATGCTCCGTCGCCGATGAACGGTTGGGTGGCAGGGTGAACAACGAATCTTGGAAGCCGAACCCTGCTCCCGAAGCCGAGTTAGATCGGATCTGACCCAGGGTGGACGAGTCCGAGAGTCGCACTTGGATCTGATCCGAGTACGTTGTGGCGGCGTTGCAGAGTCCGAGGGGGATCTGTTCCGGGTCGTCGTGGTGGCGAAGCGCGTACTCGCTGAGTTGGATGCACTCGGCGATGGATTTGCCGACTCGATCTATCTGGGAGATCAAAACATCAACAGATCCGGCAGGGTGACGGGTAGCCCTGGGAGGAGTGATCGTCACATGGTCTGCTTCGAGTTCGGGAACCCGATGTGTGATGGATCTTGGAGTGGCCAGATCAGATCTGGCCCTGGTGGAGGCACTGTCGAGTCCGCGGAGGACTCGGTCAGGATCGTCTCGGTGGTGAAGCGCAAGTTCGCCGAGTTGGATGCACTCGGCGATGGATCTACCAACGCGATCTATCTGGAAGAGTAGATCGTCTGTAGATTCGGTAGGGCGACGGATTACCCTAGTAGGCGTAGCCGTCACATTGAAGTTCTCGGATTCGGAAATCCGAGAGGTGACGGAGGCCTGGGGGTTAGATGGGATCTAACCCCAGTGAAGACGTTGCCCTCAACGATCGAGGGGCCAGAAGTGGGGTTCTTGGGAACCGTGACCTCCGGGAAGCTTCCGAAGGTGAAGGAGAAGCCGACTGTCGCCTCCATCTGGGCGGTGATGCTTGCGGAGAAGACGACGCCGGTGTTGGCTGCCATTGAACTCGACGTATGAGCCCCGAATCCCCTACCTGGCGCGCCAACTGTCGGATTGTTATTCCGGCCGGTCTACCAGGGGTGTACCCGGCGGTAGAGTTTCAGGACGGGGATCTCAGGACCAATAGCTCGATGGTAACACAAATACGCAGGGACTTAGACAGATTCGGACCGCGATGTGCGTAATACCCTACGTCCTGTGTTCGGAGTTGTATTAGGGTTTGTGGAATCCTGCGAAAAAGAATTCTCTCTATGGGTCTTCCTGCGCCTCCTTTATATAGACTAGGAGTCGTAGGGGTACAAGGAAGGTATGCTCGGGTTGTTTTATAAGAAAGGAGGTCGGTTAAGATTTCTAGATATTCGGATTTCTAGCTGGAGCCTCTCATCCTGATCTACTGAAGATCATTTCTGTGCACAGCCGAGTCCCTGCGCGCCGAGTAGTCATAGCCGAGTCACTGAGAAGGGTAGTTGCCCGGGTTCGGGGACCCCACTCGGCCGGAATGAGTGCAGAGAAACTGTATATAGAGTAGAGAATCTTGATGACCAGACAAAAATATTTTTTATTGAATGAATTTAAAGTTCGACGAGGACGGGCAGCCTAAGCCTCCAAGCCAACAAAAAGCATCGCGTTGTCGCGCTTGGGCACGGAGTTCACCTCCAGTCCAGCGACCAGCATCCACAGTCCACACCAGCCGCGAGACGTGCATCTTCCAGAGCCACGTGTGCGGATATGTTAGCGGACAGCCGGACACGGCAATCTCTGCTATGTAGCAGAACGAGGCCGCTACGGTCGTGCGGAGGAGACCAGGACCGGTCCTGACTTTTTGTGGTCCAGTGCGGAAATAAAATAGAGGCCCTCGTTTATCATAAAAATACAAAAAGTTAAATTAGCAATCGGGCATGATAAGCAGACGGCGAATCGATTATCTGCAGACTACGGCGGCTGGCGAGGAAGTCAAATAGACATTGAGGTGTGCACTGGCGAGGAAGTCAAATAGGCATTAAGGTGTGCACCTATGCACACGGCGCATGAGTTATCGATTAGTCTTCTTCTTTATTAGATCTATCCTCTGCGTTGAGTAAAAAAAAAGGCTACTCTTTATGTAAACCTGCAAGTAGGCTTTCTTGGCACTTGCGACTTCTTTTTTGTCCCAACACAGCTTGTTGCTTTATTCATCCAACTAGGTAGAGATGTCACGCCCAATAATACCCCAACAATAAGGCTTACAAATTTTGGGAGGGGATCATGCCAAGTATTTGGATGATTAAGTCTTTTTCAACATCAAAACAAGCTAACATATAAGTATAAATATTACTTGTGATTTGACAAATCTCTTAGCATAATATTTTTAGAGGCCTTTAAATTTTGGAGACCCGGTGCGGTCGCACCATCCGCACTCCCCGAGGGCCGGCCCTGGAGGAGACCGAGCACCGGTGCCAAGCCGCGGCTGGTGTCGAGGCAGTCCTGAACGCAGCCGAGCGCGCCCAGCAAGCATCGACCTTGAGACAGTCGCTGGCGCGGTCAGGTTCTGGAGGCAAAGGGCTACACCACCTACACAGCTCGACGCGCGCAGGTGCCGACCGCCGAGGGAGACCTGCTGCATCGAGCCAAGTTGGACGACATGTGGCGGAAGAAGCCCAGGACAGAACAGAAGGACACCGCCGCGACGGGCACTGCCTCCTATAGCCTATAGGCCGGAGGCACTCCGCGAGGCCGGCCGGGGTCCCCGGACTCTGGAGGGTGGAGGCTCGAACCCAAGATGAAGAAAAGCTCATGCTGGAGCGACGAACAGCGTCAGCTAGACGAAATCGATGAAAACGTTGTGCTGAGACAGAGAGAAGAGAAGGGAATACAAGGGCAAAATGGGCATTTTGGTTCACCGTGAGCTCCTGTTCCCACTGAACTGGACGGCAGTGGCACTGAGGTTTAGGCTGTGTAGGGTGTGTTTAAATCTGTTGGCGTAAATTTTTGGAAGAAAATTTTACTATTTCGGAGCATTAAATGAAGTCTATTTATAAAAAATTTTACACGGATGGACTGTAAATCGCGAGACGAATCTAATGAGACTAATTAATCTATAATTAATTCATAATTAGTGGATGATTACTGTAGCATCAATGTTGCAAATTATGGATTAAGTAGGCTCATTGATTCATCTCGCGATTTACAACCCATCCGTGCAAAATATTTTGCAAATAGATTTTATTTAGTACTCCATACGTGTCCAAACATTCGATGTGATGTTTTTTATGTAAAATTTTGGGATCTAAACAAGGCCTTAGTTGCCTCCACAGTCCAAAGTCCAAAAAAAATTTCTCCATCACATCGAACTTGCGGTACATGCACGGAGCACTAAATATAGATAAAATCAAAAACTAATTGTACAGTTTGGTTCTAATTTGCAAGACGAACGTTTTGAGCCTAATTAGTCAATGATTGGGCAATAATTACCAAATACAAACGAAAGTGCTACAGTGTATTCTGTCACTCCAAAATAGGAAACTAAACACGGCCTTAGATCCCAAAATTTTACACCAAAAGACGTCACATCGAATGTTTAGACACATCCATGAACTATTAAATAAAATCTATTTACAAAACTTTTTGTATAAATCGCGAGACGAATCTAATGAGCCTACTTAATCCAAAATGTGCAAACTGATGCTACAGTAACCATTCTCCAATTATGAGTTAATTATGGATTAATTAGGCTTATTAAATTCATCTCACGATTTACAATCCATCCGTGCAAAAAGTTTTGTAAATAGACTTTATTTAAAACTCTAAATTAGCAAAATTTCCTTTCAAAATTTTTTGCCAAAACGATCTAAACACAACCTAAACAAAATTGAACTGATGGCACCAAGGTCGTGAGAACTTTTCTACTGGTACACAGGGTGTTGCAAACTTTTTTAATGGTGTGTAAGGAATTGTCTCTACATTTTACACATGGGTCTTGTTTGGTTTTTTGGAATGCTAGGAATAGTAATATTTTGACTGCTAATTACGTTGTCAAACAAAGTCAGTTTACAAAACCAATTCCAGAACCCTGCGCTATGAACCCTGAAGAATCTAATGAGGTCTTTGACAGCATAATTAGAGGGCAGTTACTGTAGCATCAATGTAGCCAATCATTGATTAATTACCATCATTAGATTCGTCGCGAAAAGTTACACCCATTTTTGAAAAAGTTTTACAAATAGACTTCATTTAGTACTCGGAAAAAGTCTAAATAACCCTTGACCTATTGAAGCTGGAATACATAACACCCTCACCTACGAAACCAGGTGTTGTGCACTTTAAACTATGGCAAACAGTCTGATTTACCCCCTGGCTGGTTTTGGAGGGAGGTTTTGGCCTGTGTGGCCACCAGCGTGGCATCCGCGGCCATGGCGGCGTTCAGGCCCACCGGTCAGGTGGCCCATGGGCAGCAAAACGCCTTGCACCCATCCCTTTCTATCTGTCTCGCTCACTCTCCGCCCGCGTACAGACACCACGCCGCCGCCCAGGTGAGGTTAGGGTTTGGGGCAGAGGGCATAGGGAGCTCATAGGGTTTTATCTGCCATCATCCTCTTTCTTGTTTTATCTCTTTTGATGTGAGCATTTTTCTTGGCACCAGTTTCTGGGTTTTTGGGACATTTTCTTGAGTTGTGACCAGAGTTACCACATAACCTGCAAGTCATCTTAATCCCAACCTTGCTCAGCTTTGTTCTTTTAGGTTGTTCCCATTGCTCCCTCCTCCTTTGTGTCTTTGGCCTACATGGCATCTTGACATGTGCTGGTGGGAAAGGTCTAGGCATGTCTGAGATTGGCCAATTGGCAGGACCCTCCACGTGCTGGTACATGAGCATATGTCTTCATGTATACTATTTTGGTGAAGCATGGAACAATGTAGTCATCCAGCTTTTCTGAAGATTTGTAGATGGAACTAATAGCATGACAACATGGAAGGCCTGACAATTGCTAATATCTACAAGTGCACTCTCTTTTCTGTAAATTGACTATGTACTTCCTGTCTTCTCCTTCTTGCACTTCAAACCCATCTCCATTCCACAGTACAATACACTTCCCAGACATTTCAATGTTCATCTTCAGCTTTTTGAAAATATTAGGACAAATTTGACAACTCCACTTCTCAGCCCTGACCCTGTTTTCTTGAATTCTAACCATCAGCTTTTTCCTTATGGCTTCACACATAGAGATCACTGGATAGAACCTTACTTCCATAATACTGTGGTTGAAACTCTCGCACATGTTGTTGTCAACTGAGTCACAATTGTTGCCTAACCTGAAAAAAGCCCTACTCCAGTGTTCTGGTGAGGTTTTCATCATGTCTTGGGCACCTTCTGGAGTCTCTTGAGCAAGGTAAGCTCTGTACAAGTTGAATAGTGTCCTACTTGATGCCTTTGCACACCTCCACCACTTCTTCTGCAGCTTCTTGTCTGTGTACTTCTTCCTCCAGTTGGCATAAATATGCCTTGCACACATCCTGTGCTCTGCATTGGGTACTAACTCTTTCACTGCCTTCAATAATCCCTGTAGTAAATAGTTAATAAATAGTCAAGTAGAGAATCAATTAGGACACATTTGACAACTAGAATCATTGTGGTTCAAGCTTACCTTTTGCTGGTCTGAAATAAGCACCCAATCCTGACCTCCATTACTCATGTTAATGTCTTTTTGCAGGTGGGAAATGAACCAGTACCAATGGTCATAGTTCTCTATTGGAACTGCTGCCCAAGCAACTGGGTACATTTGATTGTTAGTATCTCTTCCAATAGCATAGAGTAAATTACCATTATTTGCACCTTTGAACCAGCATCCATCCAATCCTATCACCTTCCTGCATCCTGCCAGTAGACCTTTCTTCAAAGCATCAAAGCATACATACATCTTCTCAAATACCTTTTTGTCCTCAATCTCTTGGTCAAGACATATAGCTATTGTGGTCCCAGGATTTGACCTCTGCAGCTCTAGTTGGTAATCATACACTCTACTGTACTCCCCCTTCATAGCATCCAGTGCTTTCTGCAATACTAAAGACTTAGCTCTCTTGCACTTTGAAATGGATACATATGCAAACAAGTCCTTCAACACTGCAGCCTTCATGAGCCCAACACTCCAAGTGGGGTTGTCCTTGATCTGATTGTAATAGTGTTTGGCAATTAGAGTTGAAGTAACCAGCTTGTTGTCTCTCCTTGGTGGGCAGGTATGGACATTGTGAAAAGTGATTACCTTAAACCATTCAGAACTGCTAGTCTTTGACCCATATATCAACCAATTACATCCAGTCCAGTCACAAATTGCCCTAATCATAGTCTTCTCATCTTTGACAAATTTTAGTGACTTATGTTCCTTCAAGCCATACTTCACTAGAGCCTTCTTGAACTGCATGCTGCATCTAAATGCCATCCCAAGTGAGAAAACAGGTACCTCAGCCTTACTATCAAACCTATTCTCCACTGTCTTCCACCTTTGAGCTTCTCCATCACTGTTTTCTTCATAAGAATAATCATAACTAGAATCAAGGAAAGGACTGCCAGATTCATCAAGATTGGGTACTTCATCAACTAAATCCTCTGCTCTAATGTCCAGAACTTGACTATACCATGAATACCAAGTTTGTTTGCTCTGATGTTTCTCTTAATCTGCCTTGCATAATTTCTGAATTCAGTTGCCTCTTCATCATCTGCAGAGCTGTCCTCCTCTGATGGTTGCTTGTATTCTTCATCAGATGAAGTCTGCATCCTTGGGCTGTCCAGATCATAACCAGTCATATCATCATCAGCTGCTTCATCTCCTCCCTCATCATCACTTGCCCATATGTCCTGATCAAGAGTAGTAATCTCCATAGCCACCTCCTCAACAAACATGTCAACGCAACCACCATTAGTGTAATAAGCAGCCATGTCATGGACAGATGAGTCATCTAGCAACAAGACCAACCCATTACTTTCATGCTTTCCAGGGATCAACCAGAACAACCTCAGTACAAAAGGTGGATTATAGTGATCAGCTAGGTGCCCCTTAATCTAAAAAAGGAAAGCCTGTCCAAATCTATCCACGATTCAGCAATGTCTCCACCCACGTAGAATTGGGCACCACCAACATTGGTAAATTGACCACCAAAGTGAAACCTTATACATATTCTGTCATAACTAGCCATCCTGCAAACGATTTGTTTTGTTTCAGAACATAAACAACTGAAAGATTGAATTTTTCTAAACCCTAAAAAATAATCGACGGCAACAACTGGGTGAACATCATCACAAATTCTTGCCCCATGCTCAACCACTACACCGAAACCAACCCTACGATGACATTCAACCTAATCAGCACCCACAACCAAAACCCCAACCCCCCCCCCCAAACTAGGGCTGTGCAATCCGAGATGGCGCAAATTAAAACTTCAAAATCCCTGTACGAGTAGCAAGTGCGGACCTGATCGACGTGCAGAAGTCCAATCACAGTGCTGTCCTCCCGATCATCGGCGTGCCGCCCGTGTCGCCGGAGAGGCAGAAGAGGTTGCGGAGAGGGCGAGTGCACGGGCGGAGACTGAGCGAAGGAGACGGACACTGACCGGTGGGCTTGAACGCCGCCGTGGCCGCGGATGCCACGCTAGTGGCCCCACAGACCAAAACCACCCTCCGAAACCAGCTAGGGGGTAAATCAGACTGTTTGCCATAGTTTAAAGTACACAATACCTGGTTTTGTAGGTGAGGGTGTTAAGTTTTCCAGCTTCAATAGGTCGGGTTATTTAGGCCTTGTTTGGCTCCAGGACTTTTTTCAGAAGTCCCTATCACATCAAAAGGAATCTTACTATTTTATAGTATTAAATAAAATCTGTTTATAAATGTTTTTTGACAGCTGAGTGCTTTTTCGCGAGACGAATCTAATGAGCCTAATTAATTCATAATTTGCTACAGTGATGCTACAGTAACCATTCGCTAATCATAGATTAAGATACCTCATTAGATTCGTCTCGCAGTTTAGCCCCAGGGTTCTGCAGTTAGTTTTATAATTAATATTTATTTAATACTTCTAAATACTAAAAAGTCCCTAGGATTTTTTTGAAGTCCCTGTTTCTAAACACCTCCTTAGACTTGTCTTTAGACTTTTTCCTTTAGTACTCCATCCATACATGCGAGATACTACACCGCTGGCTTCCTCCTTCCCCTCTCTCTCCGTGCGTCACTCCCTCTCTCCGGCTGCAGGCTCCTCCCTTCCCAGTCGCTATTCCCCTCTGCTCCCACAGCTCTTCCTCCTCTCGCGGTAGCGGCCTGTGGCCCGGCGGCGCGCGCGACCAATCGGCGGCCGGCGCGGCCACATCCAGCTTGACGGTGCCCGCGGGGCCGATGGCGACTGGCGGCGGGCAGGCCGGGCGGCGTGGCTGTTCGGCGGCAGCCGCACGGCCAAGCGGCGGCCGGCGCGGCCACGGCCGACCCAACAGTGCGCGCGTGGCCGATGGTGACCAGCGGTGGGCAGACCTGGCGGCGTGGCTGTGCGGCGGCAGGCGCGCTGCCAGGCCAGCCGCTGGACCAGCGCGGCGGCTGGCGCAGGCCCGCGCAGCCGGCCAGGCGGAGGCGCGGACGGCAGGACGGCGGGGCCCCGGCTTGGCCCAGCCAAGCTGATCGGCCAGCGCTGCTACGGGGCTGGTTCAGGGACGCTGCGAGCCTGTGCGGCCGCGGACAACTGGACCTGCACGTCGCGTGCAGCAGACCTGAACTATGAGAGGAAACCAATCTTCAGGGCCTTCAGGATGATGTCCATTTTCTGATAGTGTGAGTGACACTTGATCATTATATCAGGAAAGGCGTTTTGCATCCAGAAGCACCGGTTGACAGCCATTTCTATGTGATTTCTCAATCTGACATATCACAACGTTACCATAAGCACGAAGTTGTTATGTAGGATGGAAAAAGTAAGATACCAAACTGTCACCAGAGCCATGACTCGAAATGAACTAAAAGCTCAGTTCGAAAGGATAGACATTATTGATACTGCAAATTGTCCTAAATGACAACACCAATTCCAACTATTCCTAGGAATCAAAAAAACGAGGGATACATTACACCTGGCAGCTGCAGCAGGCACAGGATTGACTGCTCCTGGCTCTTGGGACTGCAACTGCAATCACATTCGTGCTTTCCGAGAGTTGATGGTAAAGTAGTGCCCTTGTAGACCATACCACAATGGTTGCACAGTGGCCAGCAGATCTCACGCCCATCAGGAAGGCGTGCTTTTATCCTCGAGAATCTGCCGCTCGTCCATACCTCGGCTTTAAGACTTTTGTCCACCCCAATTGAAGGAAACCGGAACCAGCTGGGATACGCGTTGTGGTCCTGACGCTCTAGTAACAACAAAACAAACGACAAAACATACCCGTTAATGATCTATCTGCAGCAATCATGCAAGACAGGGGTTGAGAAATATCGAAGATAAGCATAACAAGTTCATTTAATAAAGATGCATCAAACTACCAGGCATTCTTCTGTGTTCCATAATCGGTCAGTACAACTAATTAAGTAAAAAATAGTTGTAGCATCCAAAATATACTCACCTCCGTATGGAAGGAGATTTGGGTCGGTGGCGATGGCTTCAAGATGCTTTGCGATAGATTCTACTTTCACTGGGTCCACTTGTATTGTGTCTGGATTATCTGTTCCAGGGATCAAAATTATATCACAAACTCATAAATGAAATAGAGGAGAACATGGTGAACAAGAAGATGCAGAGAGTTAAAGAGGATACATGAAAGAAAAACAAAAAGAGAGACGGTTTTGATCAGTACCTACGTCCGCAGCTGATACTTGCGATACGCATTTGGGGTGTGGGTTGCAGTTGTAGTCTTCAAATACATGGCACTCATACAAGGGCTACAATAAGAGAATGCAAAAGAAAAACCGATGCATTATTAGTCAAGTGCAATCCTGATTACTACTAGATCTTTTAGAGTTTCAGTGCATCATCGGCCGTGATTGATTACCTTGACGTAACCATTGGCATCAAACACGGTGTACACTTTCAAGAACCAGTTCTTGTTGCTGTTGCTAGGCTGTCTGCCCTAGTACACAAAGGTCCTCGCCCAGCCTGCCCACTCACCTGTGTCGTTGGCGATGCCCCAGCCCTGCCCGCGCTCAAGCTTCTCCCAGCACTCGTCATCCGTTATGTTCATCTTGTCATTGGTCAGAATGCAAAGGTCGTCGACGTAGAAGGCCTTGGTTCCAGGATCTTGTATTCGTTTGGAGTTTCGGCAAATTAAACATATATAATTAGTTGCTGGAACGGTGCAGCACACTAGCCATAACTAGTAGACTGATTAAGGAAGCAGATGGAATGGATACATAACAATACCATTACAAGGGATGTCCTCAGGTTTCATTTTGAGGAACTCATTGTTCAAAGGAGCACTCAACAACATCTGATCGAGCTAAGACAGGATCAACCGATCGGGTTTGGCGGATCCTGCAGGAAACCCTTGTGGATGAACAGAAACCAGTAGCAAATAAGTAAGGAAATGAAACGAAGCCAGCATATGGATTATTAATCTGCAAAAGCTAGGATTATTACCATCCTCGCCGAGGAGCACCATCTCGACACCACAGGCGGATCTGATCGGATCGGCCAAGAACCAGCACAGCCGATGGAAGCAGAGGGGGGGAGGAATGAAAAAGGGGAAAGCAAGAACCCACCGGTTCTGGTTCTACTGACTTGTGTGAGGGCCGAGGGGAAAGGGAGGGAGACCGGACGGTAGGGCGGCCAGTATTTAATAAAATAACCAGACCCCTTCAGGTTGGGCTGAGGTTGGGCCTTAGGTTGGGTCTAGGTTGGGCCTTAGGTTTGGGCTGCTGTACAGACGGCCCAGAAAGACGCTTCAAAATGGCCCAGAAAAAGCTTGTAGTGTCTTGGGGGCTCCTATACATCTTGTGGAAGATGGTTAATCAAATCATCTATAAAGCCCATTAAAGTCCAGTTGATGTTGAATTAGCATTTTGAAAATGTTGAACTAGAATTTTGAAAATGTTGAACGAGTATTTTGAAAATGTTGAATCAGTGTTTAGAAAATGTTGAACTCAAATTTTTCCCACCTTCTTCTCCGGCGCCGGCAATGAGCGGCGGGCGGTGGCGCCGGAGCTCCGGTGGGCCAGCACAGGAGCACGTCGCCAGCGCGCGGCGCAGCTCCGGCGTCCAGCCGGCGGCGGTGCTCCCGCAGCAGGCACGACGAGGACGCGCGCGGGGAGGCCGCGGTGCGGCGCGCGCAGCAGCGGCGGCGGGGGCGGGGCATGCGGAAGCAGCAGGCGAGGAGCGGCGGCGGGCGGTGGTCGGTGCGCAGGCGGCAACGGGCATGAGCGGCGGCGCGGGATAGAGAGAGGGAGGTTGGGGGTGTGAGGAAGATAGGGTTTGGGATGTGTGGATCCAACGGTTGTTATTTGTTTGCACGAATCTCAAACACTGGAAGGTGGGGAAGAAAAAATCTTCCGGAAAATATATAGGTTTGGCGCCGCCTGCGGTGTTTAGCACTATTTTAAACACGCAATTAACATTTAAGGACCAAGTTAATTACATCAAGCTTTTCACATACGTATATGTATATGTGCATATGTGCAAATGTACGCGTGCAGTGACATATACATTGCTTTAATTTTCAAATCAATCCACTTGTGCCTATGAAATTGAGTAGGCACCTTTCTCTTATCTTAATTAACAAATGACTAGTTGGAATCTAGGGGAGAAAACAAAATTTTGCACATGAAATGATAAGTCATTCGAATTACGGTTTTTGAAAATTCAAAATAATTTTTAAACCATACCGAATGAAATTTTGCCCAACACGAAAGTTGTAAATCTTTGAATTTCCTACAACTTTGATGTTCACCGTTTTTCGAGTTTCAATACAAAAATTTGAATCATTTTGAGTCAAACTTCGGTTGACTCTCTCTCCCTCTCTCCCTCCTTTCTCCCTCCTCTGCTCTGTTTCCCTGCTTCCCGAGAGCAGAGCCGAGCAGGCCATCATGCCGCGTCCAGCACGCACTCCTGCTCACTGCCTGCACCGCCGCTGAGTCGCTGCCCCGTCGAGCACACGCCGCGCCCTTGCCGTCGCTGCGCTTCGCTCCGCTTGGGCACGCCACGCCGCGACGACGCCGTGACGACAACCGAGCCGGTCGCACCCCCGCCATCAATGCCACGCCCGCCCACTGCTGCCACCACGCTGCGGCCGCCGTTGACCCCAAGCCCTGCTCTCCTCACTGCGCTCTCCCCGGTTTCAATGCCACACCATGACGCCGGCTCCTCGACGCGCACTCGGCGCCGTTGGCCATCAGTGCCATCGGCCATCAGTGCCGCCCGGCCATTACCCTCGCCCCTCCCTTGCCTAGCTCTCCTCCCCCTCATTTTTCCTTCACAGCGAAGCCTCCTCTCCCTCCCACTCCACTCCCTTTTCCCCAGAGCCGAGCTCCCCCCTGCGCCAGAACACCAGCCGCCCCGCCATGGCCGCCGCCTCCCCCCTTGCTCCACGCGGAGCCCCCTCCTCCGCCCTTCCTCACCCCAAATGGACCCCGCAGCAAGATTCCTCTTGCCGTAGTGAAGTTGTAAGGATCACCGGGGTGACCGACCCTAGAGGGGGAGGGGGTGAATAGGGTCGCTAATCGCTTTTTAACCTAGGGCTCAAACTACTTGCATAAGATAAACCTAACACGTTCTATACATGCTAGTTATGACTAAGGTTTATCTATGCTACTCTCTACTTACCCCTAAAAGACTTGCAACCTAGCCAATCCTAATCAAACTAACTAGGAAAGTAAAGGTACGCAAGATAGAGTAAATGCGGAAACGTAATGCGGTAAGTAAAGAGGTAAGTGCAAGAGGGATGCAAACTCCCGAGTAGACACAGTCATGTAACGTGGTTCAGCACAAACGCCTACGTCCACGGGACACCGAGGCTCTTCCGATCACCGTCTTGCACTACGCCACCAAGGCGATGCCGTCAAGCAAAGGCAAGTGTCCCTAAGACACCGAGTCTCGTGCACCGCCACCGTCTCTCTCGGTCACCCGGCCGTAATCCACTACGGAGCTTCTCCACCAAGGAGGGGGCCTCCTCTTCCCCCGCACAAAGTGTCGTTGCCACTCCACACCAAGACGGAGGGTCACACGACGGATCACAAGTTGCTTGCCGCAGCAAGACTTCTCTTCAAGGGAGCTCTCGCAAGAACTAATCCCTATTACAAGCACTAAGCACTCTCACAAGTGTGCTTAAGCCTATATGATGTACAATGAAGCTCTATGGTGGTTGGAGATGATCTTTAGCTCTTGTATACTTTCTTGAACTCCAGCTCTTCTAAATGACCCGGCCTTGGGGGTATATATAGGCAGCACAAGCAAATATAGCCGTTGGAGAAAAGCTGCCCGAAATGTGCTTAACGCCGGTTAATCCGACGTACCCCAAAAGCCATCATCGGTTCAACCGGTGTATGTAAACTGCTACTTAAAAAACTAGCCGTTATCAATCAACCGGTGTATCGCCGGTTTAACCGATGTAATCAACCGATGTATGTAATATTAGCGTCGGTTTAACCGGTGAGTGTAACTTCTTCACGTTCCTCCAAAAACCACCTCTCTGGACAAATGAACCAATGCAATTGACGGATGCATCGTCGGTTCAACCGGTGTAGGCATTTTCCTCGGTCTTCATCTGCCAATGCACCGACGTATACAATTTCCGTAGCGTCAGTTCATTCGGTGTAAAACCCTAGCCCGCAGACCTTCTCTGTGATTGCACCGGTGAGTTCATTTTGCCCTACGTCGGTTTAACCGATGATAGCAAAATGCCTCAAATCTTGCCGCGGAACCCCCGTAGGGGTGGCCCTTCGGGCCTTGCTACACCTATCTCCTCTTTGTCATTACTTGAACCTAAAAGCCTGAGAATAGTCATCTTAACAATCACATTAGTCCAAGTGTTGTGTGTGTCATCAATCACCAAAATATTATATTGAAATATGGCATGAGATGCCATTTTCGCTACAGAAGCTCCCAGACCCGCTCGCCTCCGCCCCGGACCGCCGGAGCGGCGCCGCCGCCGTCCGCCACCGGCCGCCGGCCCTGCTCCACCCCGGCGAGCCGCTTCCGGCCACCCCGAGACCAACCCGAGCCGCCCAGGGGTAGAGCTCGCCTCCCTGTTGCCTTTCCCCCACCTAGCCCTCGCCGGGATTTCGGCCGCCCGCCGCCTCCTCTGTTTCAACTCCGGCCAAGGGCCTCCCTGCAATTTGTTTTAATCTTCCAGGGGCCCAACTGCAAAGTTCTGTTTTCTTTTTTCTTTTGTTTTGAAAAACAGCAAACTTGTAAAATCAATAATAAATCAAAAACAAATATTAAAAATGCAAACTAAACTTTTCTAGAATCCTTGTGACTAGATCTACAACTTTTGTTACATGCACTTTTTCATTTGCTCACTATTTTTTGGTTCATTCAAAATACAAAGAATAGGTAGCTTTTATTGTATCTCAAGTTATATGCATGTTCTGGTTCTGATTTTTGGACAGTGTTGTATTACCAAATATTATGGCTTTGTGTAAAAATTTCATGACCATAGGAGAAATCTTGCTATAGGTTTTAATAGATCTTGATTTATGCCTAGGTTAAATATTTTTATTTATCTAAGTTGTTATGATATGATTCATGAGCTGAAACTTTTATAGTTGCCCTATTTCGATACATTTATTCTTCATAAAAAGTTTGGAAATTTGTAGTTAAGTCAAACTGGTCCAAATAATTTATGGTAGGAAGGAATGTACTAAATCATGAAAAATAGTTACTTTGCCTGGAAAAATCTAGTATTTTTATTAAAGTCTTTAATTCTGTTGGGAACCATTCATGTAAATTTTGAGGCTCAGAATCTTGGTATAACAGTCTGTGTAATTTAGTTTTGATCCATGAAGCTATATATTGTGCTATTTTTCATGCCTTGTGTAATGCTTAGTTAAATCTGAAATTTTTACAGTAGGTTCATCATCATATCCCCAACACTCAGTTAAAGTTTCGTTACTAGTACTCTCATGGTTTCATCTGTAAAATTTAATCTTAATTCAAGTAGTAGAAGTTTACACTGTTTTTAGTGATTAATCTGCTTGAGGAAAATGTCTAAAATTTTGACAGTAGGTTTGTGTCTAAGCAAAGTACTTTGTATAAAAATATCAGTACTAGAAACTATATTTAACAGCAGTTATGAATAATCCATGTTTGCTATTGAAAAATAGCTTTTACGAAAAGGCAAAACCCTCACTTACTTAATGAGAAATAGTTAATCTAGATAATACTCTATAAACGATTGCCCAAGAAGATGTAAAGAAAATATTTTACAACTTTATAGTGAAGTAAATAATAAATTTATCGTCACACAACTCATACATGTGCATTTCATATAGATACGACTACTCTCGCTGACGGTACGTACGAGCTGGTGCCGGAGTCCGAGAGTGAGCAGCGTGAAGCTCAAGTGAATCTAACTGAAGCCACTGAAGACCCGAACCAAGTTTCGGAAGAGCCCAAGGCTAGTTACGCTCAAGAAGGCAAGCCTCGGAGCAGGACCTACTATTTTTAACATTATGCCACTTATTGTTTCTATATACTTGTGCAATTAAGTTTACAGGAGTTGATTGAAACTTTAGTTGCATGATCCTAGGTAACTATGTTTGAACACTAGTATGTGTAGGTCGCTAGATAGCTATGCTAATGATTCGGTAGAAATCGGTTTCCTGTCACTCGCGAGCTTATAGGAGTTGAATGTCTACTACATGCTGCAATCATAAGGTCCATGGGCAGGGCTACGGTACTTGTGGATGCCCCGTCTGTTTAGTGAAAAAAATGTTAAGGCCGCAGTGTGTGGTAGTGGTGGTTAAGCGTTTGAACGTACTAACCACATGCCGAGAATATGGTAATCGGTAAGCTTAAGTACCTGATGGAACCGGCCATGGAACATACTCCCCACTGTCTGGTCTTTGTTCACGCATGGGTGCAGGGCACCCTAGGGCGGTGGGCCTGTTCCATGCCCGGAGAAAAAGGGGAAAAGTCGCGTGGGTGACTTCATTCTCCATGCGTGTGTTTAGGTCTGCCTGGACAGGTTAACAAATTCGATTCGAATCGTCCATTTCTCGCGGATATTGAGACTGCTTAACCCTTTTGCCCCATAGAGTAAGAAGTGGAACAATGATGATGAGGAATATGGTTGAATGATGAAAAATAATTATTTTCCACCATGTATGCTACTGGATAGATGCTCACTTAGAATGGTCAATTGAACTAGAATTTTGAAGCTAAAATTTGAAATTAAGGATTTACTCTTAGTTGCTTTTCGGCGAAACAAACCCCTCCAGCCAAAAGCCTTGCATGTCTAGATAGTGGGCTAAGTATACCCATATTCGGGTAAGCCTTGCTGAGTATTAGTATACTCAGCCTTGCTTATGGCTCAACTTTGTTTTCAGGTGATACGTTTGAAGATCAGATAGCTAGCTTGACTTGGCCGTGTACTTTACCTCCTGGTTGGTCGATGGAGTGGGATACGACTCCAGCCAACGATGACAATGCCGAGTGATGTCATGTATGAGCTTCATCATGACATCTTGTATCGTCGTTTAGAACTCGCTTCATTTCCGCTGCAGTTGAACTCTGAACTACTTTAAGTTTGACTTTCAAGTACCTTTCTAAGATTTCGAACTCGGTTTGTAATATTTAAGTTAAGACTCTGCGATGTAAGAATTTGTGAAATATTGTACTCTCTGGACTCACCTTCGTGTGAGTTGCATGTAATCTTTGGGTTTCGAATGTAGCTCAGGTGATTTTATCGGGACTCTACCCGACTGGACTGTTGAATTACTCCGTTTGAAGTGAGTGTTAGCTGGGATCACCTTTATGGTTATGGTTAGCGCACTTGAACCGGATTAATTTGGGCGGTTCTGCCACAGGCGTTCCACCCATCTTCCGTTCCTCTGATTTTCACATGGTAATCAGAGCCACATCCAATTCCCTGAACCACTAAAACCACCATGGCCTCATCCTCTACTACCACCGTCAATCCTCTCATGGGGATTGTCATCTCTGAGAAACTCTCCAAGACCAACCATTCCATGTGGAAGGCGCAGATCCTCGCCGCCGTCAGAGGGTCGTGTCTGGTCGGCTATCTGACTGGTGCCAATGCCGCACCTCCCGAATAGATCGATGGGAAGGATGCCAGCGGCAAGGACACCAAGGTCGTCAACCCAGCGTACGACGTCTGGTTCGCCACCGACCAACAAGTCCTGAGCTTCGTCCTGGGATCCCTGGGACGTGAAGTTCTCACTCAAGTCGATGCCAAGGAGACGGCAGCAGAGCTTTGGTCTGCGATCGAGGCAATGTACTCATCGCAGAACTGTGCGCGGGTCGTCAACACTCGACTCGCCCTCTCCACGGCTCAGAAAGGGAGCCAATCTATCACGGAGTACGTCGGCAAGATGCGCACACTCGGAGATGAGATGGCCGCTACCGGCTGACCTATCGAAGATGAAGAATTGGTCGAGTACATCCTCACCGGACTTGACATGGAGTACAACCCCGTCGTCACCTCCATCCTTTCCAGGAAGGATTATGTCTCGGTAAATGACGCCTACCAACAGCTTCTTGCTTTCGAAACTCGTATGGAACTCATGACAGGAGGCAATGGATCCTCGGCCAATATGGCCAATTGAGGACGTGGCAATGGTCATGGTCGTGGCGGTGGCCGCGGCCGTGGCTCTAGACGTGGTGGCGGCTACAGCAACACTGCATCCAACAATTAGCGCCAAGGCAATGGAAGCGGTGCTGGTCGTGGCAACTTTGGCCGCGGCAACTACTCCAACAAGGGCGGCAACTCCAGCAGTCGTCCTCTGTGTCAGGTGTGCCTGAAGATAGGACACACTGCCGACCGGTGCTGGCATCGGTTTGATGAGAACTACGTCCCCGAAGAGCGTCATGTGGCTGCTGCTGCCGCTGCCTACAACATCGACACCAATTGGTACACAGACACAGGAGCCACCGATCATGTCACCGGCGAGCTAGAGAAGCTGACGACTCGGGAGAAATATCATGGCTCGGAACAGATCCACACCGCTAGCGGTGCAGGTATGCAAATTAAACATACTGGTCAATCTACAATTTGTACCCCAAATCGTAATCTCCATCTTACCAATATTCTACATGTTCCCGATGCCAAAAAGAACCTTGTTTCAGTTCATCGTCTTGCCTCAGATAACAATGTCTTTTTGGAATTCCATCCTAATTTCTTTCTTGTAAAGGATCGGGACACGAGGAGCACTCTGCTTAAAGGGCCATGCCGCAAGGGGTTTTATCCCATTCCATCCTCGTCAGCGTCTAAGCAAGTTTTTGGAGTCAATAAACTGTCCATCGATAGGTGGCATAGTCGATTAGGACATCCTGCTAGTCCCATTGTTGAGAAAGTTCTTAAGAATAGTGAACTTTCCTATTTATTTGATTCAAACAATAATTCAGTGTGTAATGCTTGTCAACAAGCAAAAAGGCATCAGCTTCCATATCCTAAGTCTACCAGCATATCTACTCAGCCTTTGCAACTTATATTCTCCGATGTTTGGGGTGCTGCACCAGAATCTGTTGGTAGATATAAATATTATGTGAGTTTCGTTGATGATTTTAGTAAATTCACGTGGATCTATCTTCTGAAATTTAAATCTGAGGTCATTCAAAAATTTCGAGACTTCCAACACTTGGTTGAGAGGCTCTTTGATAGAAAAATTATAGCTGTCCAATCAGATTGGGGGGGTGAGTATGAGAAACTTAATTCCTTTTTCACTAACATTGGCATCTCTCATCAAGTCTCCTGTCCACATGCCCATCAACAAAATGGTTCTGCCGAGCGCAAACACAGACATATCGTGGAGGTTGGCTTATCCCTCTTAGCGCATGCTCACATGCCCATAAAATTCTGGGATGAAGCTTTCTTGACTGCCACATATCTTATAAACCGAACTCCTAGTAAGATCCTTGATTACTAAACTCCCCTTGAGCGCCTCTTTCATGTGAAACCTGAGTATACCTCTCTGCGTGTTTTTGGATGTTCTTGCTGGCCGAATTTGCGCCCATATAATCAGCACAAGCTTGTCTTCCGATCTAAATAATGTGCTTTCCTTGGATATAGCAATCTCCATAAAGGATTCAAATGTTTGGACATATCCACTGGAAGAGTTTATATCTCTCGTGATGTTGTCTTTGATGAGAATGTTTTTCCTTTTTCAAAACTGCATTCGAATGCAGGAGCTCGCTTGCGCTCAGAAATTCTCTTGCTTCCTCCATCTTTGCTTAATTCATCAGTTGAGGAACAAACTGTAGATGATCATATGTTTAATGATGCTTGTAACAATGTTTCTGGTACACAAAGTGGTGCTATGCAGCAAAATGCAGGATCCGGTGCTCACAGCGAAGGAGATTTGCCTGGTTTTCTGCGCACATCTACATCGGGATCAGTTCCTACCGGTGATTCTATTGATCCTAACACGCCTGAGATGCTTCCGACCGACCAGCACCCTGCGCCTGTCAATCCTCCTCCGGCCCAGTTAGGCGGCGCCACGCCAGGGGGGACAACAACAACGCCAATAATGATGCCTGCGCCGGAGACGTCTGCGACGCCGGTCGAACCGGCAGGATCCTCATTGGGATCGGCGCCTGATGCTTCTGGTGCACTGGATCCTGCCGTGGGATCTTCTACGCCACCATCGTCTGCACTTCAGAACAAGCTGGTCGCCCTCGGACACGACTACAAGCAGGGATTCGCAAACCCAAGGTAATCACTGACAGACGAATTCGTTATGGATGTTCTACGTCTACTGGTGAACCACAGTGTGTTGAGGAAGCTCTGGGCAGCAAGGATTGGAAGGAAGCGATGGATGTAGAGTACAATGCCTTGATGAGAAATAAAACTTGGCATCTGGTTCCTCCAAAGAAGGGAAGTAATGTCATTGACTGCAAATGGGTCTTTAAAACCAAGTTAAAGGCAGATGGAAGTCTTGACAGGTACAAGGCCAGACTTGTAGCAAAGGGGTTCAAATAGAGGTATGGCATTGACTATGAGGATACATTTAGTCCAGTAATTAAGATGTCAACTATTAGAACTATCCTTTCTATAGCAGTGTCAAGAGGTTGGTCCTTGAGACAACTTGATGTTCAAAATGCTTTTCTTCATGGTATATTAGAAGAAGAAGTTTACATGAGGCAGCCACCAGGTTATGAGGATGTGACTAAACCTAGTTTTGTTTGTAAGTTGGATAAAGCTCTCTATGGCCTGAAACAGGCGCCTCGAGCTTGGTATGCTTGTCTCAGTACTAAGTTGATTAATCTTGGCTTCAATGCGTCCAAGGCTGACACATCACTGTTCTATTTTAACAAAGGTGGGGTTACTATATTTGTGTTGATTTATGTTGATGATATTATTGTAGCTAGCTCGACATCAGAAGCTACTACATGTTTACTTCATGATTTGAGGACAGAGTTTGCACTTTAAGATTTGGGAGTATTGCATTATTTTCTTGGTATTGAAGTAAGCAAAATACAGGATGGTATTCTCTTGACTCAAGATAAATATGCTTCAGATTTGTTGAAACGAGTAAATATGGCAAGCTGCAAACCTGTGAGTACTCCACTTTCCACTAGTGAGAAATTGTCAGCCTATGAAGGAGTTCCTTTACATTCAGAAGATGCTACACGGTATAGAAGCATTGTGGGTGCCCTTCAATATCTTACTCTTACTAGACCTGATATTGCATTTTCTGTTAATAAAGTATGTCAGTTTCTTCATTCGCCAACTGATATTCATTGGGCTGCTGTGAAGCGAATACTAAGATATCTGAAACAAGATACAAAGGTTGGCCTCAAGGTTGTTAAGTCTGCATCAATGCTGATTAGTGGTTTTTTAGATGCTGATTGGGCAGGTTCCCTAGATGACAGAAGGTCTACAGGGGGCTATGCAATTTTTCTTGGGTCAAATCTTGTTTCATGGAGTGCAAGAAAACAAGCTACTGTGTCTAGATCGAGCACTGAGGCTGAATACAAAGCTGTTGCTAATGCTACGGCTGAGATAATGTGGATTCAGACTCTCTTGAGGGAGATCGGCATCTCAAGTCCTTGCATGGCAAAGCTATGGTGTGATAATATGGGAGCTAAGTATCTATCTTCTAACCCGGTGTTTCATGCTAGAACCAAGCATATTGAAATTGATTTTCATTTTGTTAGAGAAAGGGTTGTGAAAAAATTATTGGAGATCGATTACATCCCTACAGGTGATCAAATAGCCGACGGCTTTACAAAAGCTTTGTCAGTGCGGCAACTAGAGAATTTCAAGCACAATCTCAACCTAGGACGGTTGTGATTGAGGGGGGCTGTTAGATAAACAAGATCTGTTATGTAACTATGCGCATAATATTTGGGAGACCGGCTGTTAGTCAATGTTGCTGTTTGTTGTAGATTAGTTAGATAAGGTTGTTGTAGTTATCTTGTTGTGTTGCAACAACCAACAGCCGGCTCCTAATCTTATGCGTCAAGATGTAATCCACGCATGGGGAGATTCCATGCCTATATAACACGAAGCCGCCGCAGCCTAGGAGGCACGGCGTTCCACCCATCTTCCGTTCCTCTGATTTTCACATAGTACGCATGGTTGATTAAAGCCTTTTTTCCCATGATATTTAGAATTTGAAGGTTCATGAAAATAGAAGGCAGATGTTCTCCTCGTCAGCTGGAAAGGACGCGTCAAATCCATTCATTCGTCAACGTCCCCTTGTTGCTAGGGACCCATCTGAGTCCTCTGTGCCCCCACCACCATGGGCCAGTGACTGCATCTACCCCATTGTTCCAGAGGTACTGTTTCCCATACAAAACTTGATAGTTTTGTACTTTTATATTTCAGCAGCCACCTTATTTTAGTTCTA
This sequence comes from Panicum virgatum, assembly GCF_016808335.1. Classification (NCBI taxonomy): domain Eukaryota; kingdom Viridiplantae; phylum Streptophyta; class Magnoliopsida; order Poales; family Poaceae; genus Panicum; species Panicum virgatum. The sequence continues at coordinate 59,887,118 of NC_053147.1, forward strand.
TCACATGCTATGCTAGCTGTAGGTTAGCAACAAGGCTTCTAACATCACACTTGAGTCCATTCACAATCATCTTAGTTTCCCTCTATTTCACTTGGTATTTACATTGTAGTGTCTTCTACCTTGGGAGTAATATGGTACAAAAGAGATACTTTTCTATAGAAGTCCTCACATCTGTCAAGTACATAGCACCACTAGCAACTGGTCAGGAAACTTTAGAAAACCAATCTGGCTTGGACAACTATTTTGTGCCTGCAAATGTAAACAACCAACAAGCAGATCCCCATCCCAACCCAATCCATGCACATCCCTACCCATCACTTCCAGACGCATAGCAGCCTTTGCATTAGCCCTGTTTACACAATTCAATGTTATCAGATGCATATACTTGAGGTGAGTATTTTCTATGTTGCCATTGTGATGGAACAGCCTCAATGCTTACTCACAAAATTTATCAAATAACATTATGCCAGACACGGGCTAGTCCAATGGGGGTTCATCTTACTGTCTGTATTGTTGTTTTGGCACAAATGTTTATGTTGAGACAAACTATTTCTTTTCAATTTGTTCTCTACGGCCGTGCTAATGTCGCTCTCAAGGTCTCGAAATTCTCACGTTATTAAAGAAAAATAGAAAAATAAAAATTATCAACCACTGCCATTACAATAAATAGCCTAAAATACCCGTGTGTCTAATTAAAAATTACCCACCAATATCATTATAAAAAATTAAATATAAAATATCATTTAGCTATGTATCAGTTACAAATATATTATTAATAAAAACTAAAGCCAAATACAATCAATCAATATAAAAAGAAAATAAGAATAATTATATGTATAATATTATTAAAGCTCAACAAATCAAATTGTTATTATAAGTAGATCATATTTGAATTGTTTTAACCAACAATAAGACATAATTTACGATAATGAACAGGATGATGTATGATAACAAATAGTATAATCTTTAAAAAATAGTAAGGATATAACGACATGCAAATTTTTGAATTTTCAATCCTAACCGTACAAATACGCGGGCCATAAAAAAATAGTATAATATTTAAATAAGAATAAAACAATATGCAAATTTTTGAATTTTCAATGCTAGCCGCGCAAATGCGCGGGCTATCCCACGTTAACCGGAGAAAAATAAAAATTACCCACCACTGCCATTATAATAAAATTAACCTAAAATACCTTTATACCTGATTCAAAATTACCCACTAATATCATTATGAAAAATTAAAAGTAAAATAACATTTAGCTATGATCAGTTACAAACATATCCTATTAATGAAAACTAAAGCTAACAACCATCAATTAAAATAAAACAAAAATAAAAATAATTTTATACATAATATTATTAAAGCTCAACAAATCAAATTGTTATTATTGGCGGATCATATTTGAATTGTTTTAACCAACAATAAGACATAATTTACAATAATAAACATGGTGATATATAGTAAAAAATAGTATAATCTTTAAATAAGGATATAATGACGATGATCGGTAACTTGCTTCGTTCATGGTCGATTTGATTTCAAGACCATCGCCAACAAACGGAGTCTCCACGTTCGCTCTCAAGGTCTAGAAATTCTCAAATTATTAAAGAAAAATAGAAAAATAAAAATTATCCACCACTGCCATTACAATAAATAGTCTAAAATAATCATGTGTCTAATTAAAAATTACCCACCAATACCATTATAAAAAATTAAATATAAAATATCATTTAGCTATGTATTAATTACAAATATACTATTAATAAAAACTAAAGCCGAATACAATGAATCAATATAAAAAATAAGAATAATTATATGCATAATATTATTAAAGCTCAACAAATCAAATTGTTATTATAGGTAGATCATATTTGAATTTTTTTAATCAACAATAAGACATAATTTACGATAATGAACAGGACGATGTATGATAATAAATAGTATAATCTTTAAAAATAGTAAGAAAACAACGACCTGCAAATTTTTGAATTTTCAATCCTAACCGCGCAAATACGCGGGCCATAAAAAATAAAATAATTTTTAAATAAGGATAAAATGACATGCAAATTTTTGAATTTTCAATACTAGCTGCGCAAATGCGCGGGCTATCCCACGTTAATCGGAGAAAAATAAAAAAATAAAAATTACCCACCACTGCCATTATAATAAAATTAACCTAAATACGCTTATACCTAATTCAAAATTACCCACTAATACCATTATGAAAAATTAAATATAAAATAACATTTAGCTATGATAAGTTACAAACATATCCTATTAATGAAAACTAAAGCTAACAACCATCAATTAAAATAAAACAAAACAAAAATAATTTTATGCATAATATTATTAAAGCTCAACAAATCAAATTGTTATTATTGGCGGATCATATTTGAATTGTTTTAACCAACAATAAGACATAATTTACAATAATGAACATGGTGATATATAGTAAAAGAATAGTATAATCTTTAAATAAGGATATAACGACATGCAAATTTTTAAATTTTAAATACTAGCCGCGCAAATACGCGGGCTATACACCTAGTATTAACTATTGACATATCTCATATGCAAGTAGTGAAGATTCGATTAAAATATATTAATCCAAATATCGAACCAATCCATGATAACTGACACATAGTAGCATGCACGATAGTATGGCACAAAGTTGCACACAATATACGTGACATAGTCATACATGATAATTAACTAAACTCAAAGAGAGGCTAGGGTTAGGGTCAGCTTGAAAGGCTCGGCCAGCCAGGAAGCCCGCGAGCTGTTGGGCCCGGAAAGCATGTGTTGAGCTGGGTTTCAAATATAGTAATACCAGCGGTAAATTACCGGATAAATACGGTAATTTTCGAAAACGGTCGGTAGAGGCTGAAATCGTTTTCGCTTTCAGTTTCGGATAAAAATATCATTTTCATTTTCGTATTTTCGGTAGCCATTTTCATTTTTGTTTACACCAAAATATCGGTAAAATCTCGAAAACGGGTTCCCGGTAGCCGAAAATTTTCGTTGTCGTTTTCAACCCTAAGTGCTGGGAAGGGTTCTGTACTGTACTACTATTTGATTAGAACGTGGGACCCACTTCTATTCCTAACCCACACGTGACATATCCAAAGAATGAATGGGTTGGGTTTCAAATTTTATTTCCCACTTCATTAATCCATCCCTCCGTATCCCATCACATATTCCTTTCCCTTCCCAACACACCATCCAAATGCCACCTCATCGACTATGTGACTATACGCAACACGCAAATTTTCTATTTGTTTTCAGAGATTTTTTTAATCCCTATCACATCAAAATAAATTTTGCCATTTAGAACTATCAAATAAAATCTGTTTATAACACTTTTTGCACAGATGGATGCTAATTAGCGAGACTAATCTAATGAGTCTAATTAATCCATAATTTGCTACAGTAACCATTTGATAATTTTGGATAATATACCTTATTAGATTTTTCTCGGGGTTTAGATTTAAGGTTCTGCAATTAGTTTGGTAATTAGACTCAATCTAATACTTCTAAATACCAAAATTTTCTTTGATGTAATATGGTCTGTACGCATGCAACCCATAGATCTTGCTGGCTTGCTCAACTCCGCGCTAGCTAAGCGCCGCTCCACAAGCGATTTGACGTTCGTGCCGGCACCACACCTACATATAGATAATATGTCTGTTATCCTCTTACCATATTTTTAAAAATTATTCTATTTTATTCAAAAATTATATGCCCATAATATTGCACGGGCTTTTACCTAGTGCCTAATAATATCGATATGGCTATTGTCTGTTGCTCATGCTACTTGAGAAGATCTTTTGGACTATCCATACAACATTCGTATGGAAAAATTTGACCACAACATGAGAACTTTCAAAACGTCAGATAATAAACCAAAGATGAAAATATTCGCATGAATTTTTTTTGACATATCATTCAAATTTTAAAAAACATCTAATTATAGATCAAATGTAAAGATCAATTGGACGATTTTATGAGAATATGAGACTTACAGCTAAATTATACTGGTTTTACACAAAAAAAACTAACAAAAAGTACAAAATTAAATACATGTACAAACTATGTGCACAAACCGTAAAGATACACCATTGTTCAAAATTAAAAGTTCACAGTTAGTGTTGTATCTTATCATTAAACTTAAAGTTGAATGTTCTACACAAAAACTAACATCATTTATAGTTTTTTTTAAAAAAACAAACATGGTTTACTTACAAACTACATAGGTTGTACAAATAAATAATATAGCAAAGTGTGCAATTAAGCATGGTGGGTTGTACAAAAATTTGGTTAAATGGCAATTTTTTTCAAACTCGACTCCATGTCTTATTAGATTAAAGCAGGCTATTTAACCTAAGCATCAGACTTAATTTTAAAAAGCCTATGGATGTATCAAGCTAGCTTCAGAGATATCCCAACTAGAGCATACAAAAAGAGACATAGGAAGCATCAACTTGTATGATCAAGCCATAGTCATATTGAGATAAGCATGAGTGCAGGAGTGGTGAACCTCTAGTTACCTGAGTGTACTTATCGCCAACGTGGTGGGTGCCCAGGCACTCGTCCTGGAGCGTGCTGCGTCCCGCATCCCTAGCTGGCTCTACGTCTGCCAAAGGAAGTCTTCCCTTTACCTATCTTGGCCTACCGTTGGAATAACCAAACCAAAAGTAGAGGATTTTCTACCTCTAGTTTCCAATGTTTCTAATGGGGACTTTCCTCCTACCCAAAATAGTGATCAAACAGATTGAAAAATACAGGAAACAATGCCTTTGGAAGGGGTTCAGACATCAATGCAAAGGGACCACCAAAAGCAGCATGGCATATGGTATGTTTACCCAAAGATGAAGATGGTATAGGAGTGATTAATCTGAAAATACACAATCAAGCTCTCTTGCCGAAAAATCTGCACAAATTCTTCAATAAAGTTGATACTCATTGGGTACACCTAGTATGGGAGGAACATTACAGAAATGGCAGGCTTCCAAATCATATCAAAAAGGGTTCTTTCTGGTGGAGAGACAATCTTAAACTCTTGGATACTTATAAACGAATTGCATAGGTCAATATCCATAATGGATCAGGCTGCTTGTTTTGGTTTGATATGTGCGGGTGGGGTGGGATGGGGGGGGGGGGGGACAGGTGCACACCAACAATACCCAGAGCTATTCTCCTTTGTAAAAAAACAAACTTCTATCTTTCCAAACAGTCTCCCAAACTGAACCATTTCACAGACTTTTCCATCTACACTCTCTGAAAAAGCCTTTGCACAAATGGAAATTCTGCATCAATTGTTAAATAACCAACCACTTTCAGAGACTAGTGGCAATATATTTGGGGCAATAGTCAATTTTCCTCCAAAAAAGTCTATCTTCATCTCACTGATCATGCTCAAATTGCTCCGGTTTTTAATGGCTATAGAACTCCAGTTGTCAAAACAAGGGCTAAGTATTTTTCTGGCTGCTTCTTAAAGATCGCCTAAGCACCAGAAATCTACTTAGAAGAAAAACTATGATACTTAACTCTTATGTTTGCCCCTTTGCAATTACTTGCTGGAGCCTCATTAATTTGCATATCTCTTCTCAATTTTCAGTGTTTGAAGCAATCGACAGCTTTAGAGTTCAGCTGCACACTGGACTTAATTTTCCTACTTTGCTGGACTATCTGGACCTGCAGAAACGATGTCATCTTCCAACATCAGCTTGTGTCTCTCTTATCATGCAGAGTTAAATTCAAGATAGAACTCACTGCTTTTGCACCATGTGAAGCCAAACAATAAAGAATGCTTAGCAAAATGGATAAACAACATTGGATAATCTTCCTACTTAGTTTAATTTTCTTTCTTTCTTTGTATCTTGACTTCTTGAGTCCTGTTTGTAAAGACTTTTTGTTCTTTTCCTTTTTAATATATTTATAATCAGGAGGGGACGCTCATCCCCTCCTATTGCTTCAAAACGAAAAGAGAGTGCAACGTGAGGCCATACAAGATATCCCAAAATTCTCAACACAAGTTCATGGTATACTGGGTCAACAAAGACACAAGTAGCATGGAACTCTTCCATAAACACCACAAATGAAACCCTAAACAGTTCCGCCTCCGCCAAACGAAGCCTCACTCGAAGCATTTTGCATCAAGTAGGGTGTCACCCTCCAAGGGCTCCTGGTCCTCGATCATGGCTTTGACACGCTCCTTCTGGGCCACATCAGAGAGGTCAATCTTGGTCCACTCGTACAGCTCTATGTCATAGACCACATCCATGACAAACTTAGGTTATATTTAGTTCCCAGAAATTTTCCTATGGTACCCATCAGGCTGTTTGCAGCGGTAGACTCCAAAATTCACCCCCTAAAACAATATTTAGAGGCTCTTTCAAAAAAATTCACCCTCCAAATAACATTCTACTGCAACAATGGCCTCTAAATTTCCACCCAAAAAGAATATTCCAACTCCTCCCACCCATCCCCGCGGCCGCACCCTGAAATTTTCCACCGGGCTGCCTCCGCCCCGCCGCCCCGCCGCCTCCACCTCGCCGAGCTGCCACCACCGGGCCGCCGCTGCGTCGCCGAGCCCTCGCTGTGGAGACAGAGCGACGCTAGCGGGTCGTCGTTCGCCGGGTCGCCGTCGCGTCCAAATCCGCCTCGGAGGAGGCGCCGACGGTGGAGGAGATGGCCGACGGCGCGCGGTTGGGCGGGGAGGAGGCCGCGGTGGGCTGGCGGTGCGCGGCTAGGGCGAAGAGGAGGCCGCGAAGTGGCCGACGGGGTGCGCCTGAGCGGGGAGGTGGCCGCTGCCTCGCGCCTTGCTGTGGCTGCCAGAGAGAGGGAAAGGACAGGACGCGCGGGAAGGGGAGGACGCGCGACGCGCGTCGATTTGGAGGAGCCTGCGCGAGCTTGGAGATTTGGGGGAGACAGAATGCGGACCCTATTTTGGAGGATCGATTGGAGGGTACCTGTCACACCCGGTTTTAAGGACAAAACTGAATGCATATCTATATGTATGCCAGGATCAAGTTTCATACATATAGAGACATTATAAGTGAATAATCAGTAACAGTATCACGAAAAAGAGAAAATAAAATAATTAAAAGACTATCAGAGTTATCCAGCTTATCCTGGAAATGAAGGCTCCAAACTTCACAGGCAATCGACTGGGGGTTGTGTACGCCTAGAACTCAGCAACATCTTCAAAAGACTTCACCACAACTTTCTCCTTCTGAACAGCAGTAAGCAAGGGTGAGTACACTTATGGTTGGTACTCAGCAAGGCCACAAGAAATAACCAGAATGTGATTTATATCCATCTTTAAGTTTATTAATCATGTGAGGGTCCAAGCCGCTCTTGACCATGAGCTCTGCTAACTGGTTAGATTTAACTCTGCAGAGGTTGTACACTTTCACCATAATTCGCGTAAAAGTTCTGAAGAAGTTTGAACCCAACCACGCAATGTGCTAGCTAGGCACAATACCACACTTCCGAGGTGTGATTGCATAGGGACGCTACGAGGCCTTTACAAAGATTCCCTAACCCATGACAATCCGCTAAGGTTTCAAGCCAAAGCGGTCATAACACTGCCCTAATGAGGTGGTACCTTGCCAAAGTACCATTAAACAATACCAATTGCCCCAAGAGGACCGAGCTATACCCCGTCGATGCATCCCTTCTTGCCCTTTCGGTAAGATTGTCACAAGCTAGAGTCTCTAATTAATCAGCCAAGACCAGAGCCATATAGTATTGTGGTTGTACTGTTTTCTTGGGTAGTTCTCCATGTTCCAATTAAATCATATCATCTTGTAAATAAAAGCATAGATAGAAGTATGGTTAGGGTCACTTGCCTTTTTCCAACGAAAAGCTACTCTTACTGCTCTTCAGCTTTTGCTCACTTGGAACTCTTGATTCTTCAACCTTCGAACGGAGGTCCTTCTACTCGGAGCAATCATGGGCAAACATACAAAGCAAATAACAAGATACAACTAAGAACATTACACCAAACAAAAGAAAAGCTTTAAAAGATCGCACTAAAAGATAGGGCTCGTTGCTATGGTTACGAGAACACAAGAAACGCAGAAAATGGAGCTACGGTTGAAAAGATACAACTACTGAAAGATTTGTGTTATAAAAGAAACAAAAGAACTTTACTTTATTTATTTTAATTAGAAACCACATGTGAAGGACATTCAAAAGAATTATCCTTGATTATAATTAACTCACATTATATTTGAATTTATAAAGATAAAGTAAAACTTAGTCAAATTTTATTTAAGTATCTATGTATAAATTACTATTTTAAACAATTAATTAGAAAGAAACTGGTGAGAACATCTAAACGCATAACTTTATATGAGTGGTGTCGAACTAAACTAATTAAATTACAAACACATTTGAGTTGATATTTAATCAAGTTAACATAAATTATGAAAACTGGAGTAGAACTCTAATTTGCTTTTAATTAGAAAAGCTAAATGAGAAATCATTATTCAAATCAAATTTATATTTATTTTTAAAACAAGAACTACGACACAACGACGCTGCAACACGATAGCTTACGCTAAAACAAAGCTAACGCAGCAAGAATGGATCGAAACGGATCTAAAACGGCGATTCTACGCAAGAAACCAGCTGCAGGGATCTAATCGCGATTAAACGTAGACTACGAGGGTTAGCTGCTGATTTTTACAAGACACAAAAAATAGTGCTCGCAAATTCAGCAAAGGTTAGGATTGGATCTGAAAAAAAATAGGGATCGGCCTTGGCTCAAAAGACCTAATAGATCTAGGGGGTTATTGATAAAATTTACAGGACACATGAATTAAGTAAAAGATTATAGGCTTCTCTAGGGGGTTTCGTGCAAAAGCTTGTGGATCTCAAGGCCATGGCGTACACGTTTCTGGTGGTTCCCGTCGCTGGTGTTTTGGGGTTGGGAGGCTATGGGGAGGAGGGGGAAAGAGAGAGGAGGAGGAGAGGAACTCGTTCTGGTGCTCACCCATTGCAGAGAGGTGTCGTGGTGGCCGGATTTTGTCCGGGACGGAGTAGACGGCGCACTGCATCACGGCGAGCTCCTGGAACCGGTGCTGCTGGGCATCAGGGGATGTGCGCAGGGGGAAAAGGTCGGGGCGACATTCTGCAGGGGCAAGGCGTGGCAGGCAGCATTCATGGCAGGGAGCGGCAGGACAGGGGCTGCACAGCATGGCGCATGCAAGGGGATGGAGGAACAGAGCAGGCAGGGCACAGGGAGGGGAGCAGGTGGCGCAGGTCAGGAGGAAAAGAAAAGGGAGGCGCAGGAGATCAGGAGGGGTTCGGGTGTTTATATAGGGGTGGTCGAGAGTTCTTGGCTTGCGTGTCAAGGGAAGAGTTCGGGTCGGACTCCAGGTGGGAGACGCGGGACTGGTTTGACTGCGGAAAAAAGAAAAAGAGAAACGGACCGGACTGCTGGTTTGGGCCAAAAAGGTTTTTTTTCCTATTTTACTTTTTACAAAAAAAATTTTACAAATTTGATTTGAATTTAAACTCCATGAATCCAAATTCAAATCAAACCACAAACAATAAAACAATGCAAAGCTGCATGAATGCAAACAAACAGCCTCATTTAGATTTAGAAAAACAACCAATTTATTATTTATTTTTACTAAATTCCTTGTGAAGAAAAATAAATGTTGCGAAAATTTTAAAATTATGAGAAAATTGTTGTTTTATTTTTAATTTTAATCACATCCTGAAATCCAAAAATTTCAGGGTGTGACAGAATTACCCCCTTAAAAGAAATCTCGTCCCGAGATTCACAAGGCTAGCAAGAGACAAAGGTTTCGGTGGATAGCATCCAACACATATTAAATTTTCTTCTTGGTCTTTTCATCTTACAATACCTCTGCAGATATGCTTCTATATTCTCTGCAACTCACATCAAACACTTTATGGATACTCAGTCTAACTTCTACTTTAACCATCCATTCTTTCCTCGGCTTCGTTGGCCCATCTGTTGAAGTAGTTCCCTTGTATCTTGATAAAGTGATTTGAATAGAGCTTGGTTGTTTTTTTCTGGCTTGGAGTCTTGTATCACCTCTCAAGTCTTCATGTACTTCTGTCATTAATTATCATTTTCTTTTTCACACCAACTGGCGAGGTGTCCATCTTCTCCACACTTGAGGCAATATAATCGAGTATTGCGGGACCTGGTCTTCTTATGCTTTGTTGGACAGCTATCGGCATAATGCCCTTCTTTACCACATCCAAAACACACTCTTTTAGCATACCCATTTCGACTTTCTCATTTTGTGGGACATCTATTGGCATAGTGGCCTTTTTCACCACATTTATAGCACATTACTCTTTTAATACGTCCATCCCGACTACTTTTCTGCTCCTCCACAACTCTTGGTGGAATGGCTTGTACATCAGGATACTTTTTGGCAGAGGGGTCACATGGAGGTTGAACAACTTTTGGCTGTGGTTGATTGAAACTAAGTTGAGTACCGTTATCTGCTAATGGTTGTGGTAACTCCTTATTCTCTTGGCTTGTTTTACTAATTTGTTTCACAGGCTGCTTGCTTCTTTTAGGCTGATATTCTTTGAAAGTGATAGTCCAGTCCTCGAGATTTATAGTCGGATTTCTATCTTCAGCTTGAGTAACTCCTTCTAGGTTTGGAACGTGCATAGATAACTTTCTATGATAACGTTGCCTTGCTTCTGCTGTCATTAAGCTATCTTCTTGTAGACACCGACGACCATAATGCTCACAACATTGGCACTTTTCTGAAATCTTACTAATCTCATGTTGTTCCTCCTTCTGTGGCTTTGGTGCTTCATATTTTCTCTTACGCTTTTCATTGTTCCATACTTCAGCTACTTGCCTCTTCACTGGTCCGGTGGGGAATTCTGCCTTGGTCATCTCCATGTCACCTGAGGTTGGTGTTTTAGACTGCAACCTTCCTTGTAAGTCACGAGCTTGCATAGCTAACAGCTTCTCTTTATCAAACGGTGGCAGACCGGTTGGGACTTGATTATCACTGCTAACAGGGTTGTGGCTCCTAGGAAATGAGGCTTGCTCTGTAACATGTTGTTGGATATTGACCCTGGTTGGAACCATTGCTTGTACTCCCTGAGTTTGTGCTGGGATGTTGAGGTCTTCTTTCTCCTTTCTGCTGGGACTCACCATCTAGTTGCGTGGTAAGGATAAGGTAAGTAGAGAGAATGAAAAAGAAAGATCGAATTAACAAGGCAAAATCCATGATATCCTCTTCAACTCTTGGTGGTCGCAACTTAAAGAAATCAAGGTGGAGGGGAGAAAGACATGGGGGTAACAAAAAGGAAAAGAGAGCATTCTTGTCTTCAGTTTCTTTCATTTGCCGATCATTGTAGACGCTTGAAGACTTCTACTATTACTGTCAGTGTTGTCATGAACTTCTTTCTTGACATCCTTTAAAGGATTAGGTAGAAAGATAAAGATAACAAGGAGGTGGGAGGTACATAAGAACCCATCTAGGCAACCGATGTCATTGTAGGTAGAAGACCCACAATACACCAACAATCATTACAAAGATACGAATCAGACAAGGCCATAAAGTCAAGCATCATCATGCAAACACTGAATTTCACCGGTCAACATAGTCAAAGACGATGCTAAACGTTGTTAGAGTTAGAAGGGGTTCTCCTAAGCATGGTTATATCTTCCAGCTTCTCGTTGTTGACGACACGTGTATCCTTCAGCTTGTCCAGTATTGACTCCACCTTCGTGATTGTAGTGGTAGTGAGAGTGTCACAATCGTGCTCATGCTTGATTCTTTGGTGGTGCTCTGAATTCTTCGTCCAACATGAGCAAAAATGTTAGCAGGTGGTACAGTTTCCAACTGCTTCGACTTGACTCCTCATGATGAACTAGTAAACTCCATTCTTCAGACGACTTGGACTGGCATTAGGATATGTGGCACGAATAATCTAAACAACTTTGAATCAGAAGAGATATTTTGAAATCCAAGTCAAGAGATGAATTCAAAATGATATTTATTTGGAAGAAGAGGAGAGGCTCAACGGAGAAAGCTAGATAAAATAAAGAATAGAAAGATATATCAACAAAGATAAATTTATAAGAAAATCAAGGAGTGTCCAGGAGAGAGAAATATAAACGGAAGGATTGAGGGTGTTAAGAAACAACAAAGGGTAATTGACCAAGAATTGATTATCAAAAAGAAAATTTATCAAGAGGACAATGGGTCAATAGAAAGTTTAAGATTTTTTTTACATTTGCAAACGAGAAAGTGCAAATGATAAGATAGATAGGTGAGAAAAAAGATTGTCAAGGTTGATTGAGAAAAGAAAATAGTTAGGGAGAGAGAATATTCAATGGAGGGGGTCAAAGAACAAGCAGGAATAGATTTGATATCAAAAGAAACCTTAGAACATGGCTATTGCTATCTAGGCTTACGTCCTACAGTCGATACAGCTCTGATATCACTTCTGTCACACCCGGTTTTAAGGACAAAACCGAATGCATATCTATACGTATGTCAGGATCAAGCTTCATACATATAGAGACATTATAAGTGAATAATCAGTAACAGTATCACGAAAAAGAGAAAATAAAATAATTAAAAGACTATCAGAGTTATCCAGCTTATCCTGGAAACGAAGGCTCCAAACTTCACAGGCAATCGACTGGGGGTTGTGTACGCCTAGAACTCAGCAACATCTTCAAAAGACTTCACTACAACTTTCTCCTTCTGGACAGCAGTAAGCAAGGGTGAGTACACTTATGGTTGGTACTCAGCAAGGCCACAAGAAATAACCAGAATGTGATTTATATCCATCTTTAAGTTTATTAATCATGTGAGGGTCCAAGCCGCTCTTGACCGTGAGCTCTGCTAACTGGTTAGTTTTAACTCTGCAGAGGTTGTACACTTTCACCACAATTCGCGTAAAAGTTCTGAAGAAGTTTGAACCCAACCACGCAATGTGCTAGCTAGACACAATACCACACTTCCGAGGTGTGATTGCATAGGGACGCTACGAGACCTTTACAAAGATTCCCTAACCCATGACAATCTGCTAAGGTTTCAAGCCAAAGCGGTCATAACACTGCCCTAATGAGGTGGTACCTTGCCAAAGGACCATTAAACAATACCAATTGCCCCAAGAGGACCGAGTTATACCCCGTCGATGCATCCCTTCTTGCCCTTTCGGTAAGATTGTCATAAGCTAGAGTCTCTAATTAATCAGCCAAGACCAGAGCCATATAGTATTGTGGTTGTACTGTTTTCTTGGGTAGTTCTCCATGTTCCAATTAAATCATATCATCTTGTAAATAAAAGTATAGATAGAAGTATGGTTAGGGTCACTTGCATTTTTCCAACGAAAAGCTACTCTTACTGCTCTTCAGCTTTTGCTCACTTGGAACTCTTGATTCTTCAACCTTCGAACGGAGGTCCTTCTACTCGGAGCAATCATGGGCAAACATACAAAGCAAACAACAAGATACAACTAAGAACATTACACCAAACAAAAGAAAAGCTTTAAAAGATCGCACTAAAAGATAGGGCTCGTTGCTATGGTTACGAGAACTCAAGAAACGCAGAAAACGGAGCTACGGTTGAAAAGATGCAACTACCGAAAGATTTGTGTTATAAAAGAAACAAAAGAACTTTACTTTATTTATTTTAATTAGAAACCACATGTGAAGGACATTCAAAAGAATTATCCTTGATTATAATTAACTCACATTATATTTGAATTTATAAAAATAAAGTAAAACTTAGTCAAATTTTATTTAAGTATCTATGTATAAATTACTATTTTAAACAATTAATTAGAAAGAAACTGGTGAGAACATCTAAACGCATAACTTTATATGAGTGGTGTCGAACTAAACAAATTAAATTACAAACACATTTGAGTTGATATTTAATCAAGTTAACATAAATTATGAAAACTGGAGTAGAACTCTAATTTGCTTTTAATTAGAAAAGCTAAATGAGAGATCATTATTCAAATCAAATTTATATTTATTTTTAAAACAAGAACTACGACACAACGACACTGCAACATGATAGCTTACGCTAAAACAAAGCTAACGCAGCAAGAATGGATCGAAACGGATCTAAAACGGCGATTCTACACAAGAAACAAGCTGCAGGGATCTAATCGCGATTAAACGTAAACTACGAGGGTTAGCTGCTGATTTTTACAAGACACAGAAAATAGTGCTCGCAAATTCAGCAAAGGTTAGGATTGGATCTGAAAAAAAATTAGGGATGGGCCTTGGCTCAAAAGACCTAATAGATCTAGGGGGTTGTTGATAAAATTTACAAGACACATGAATTAAGTTAAAGATTATAGGCTTCTCTAGGGGGTTTCGTGCAAAAGCTTGTGGATCTCAAGGCCATGGCGTACACGTTTCTGCTGGTTCCCGTCGCTAGTGTTTTGGGGTTGGGAGGCTATGGGGAGGAGGGGAAAAGAGAGAGGAGGAGGAAAGGAACTCGTTCTGGTGCTCACCCATTGAGAGAGGTGTCGTGGTGGCCGGATTTTGTCAGGGACGGAGAAGACGGCGCACTGCGTCACGGCGAGCTCCTGGAACCGGTGCTGCTGGGCATCACGGGGATGTGCGCAGGGGGAAAAGGTCGGGGCGACCTTCTGCAGGGGCAAGGCGTGGCAGGCAGCATGCATGGCACGGAGCGGCAGGACATGGGCTGCACAGCATGGCGCATGCAAGGGGATGGAGGAACAGAGCAGGCAGGGCTAAGGGAGGGGAGCAGGCGGCGCAGGTCAGGAGGAAAAGAAAAGGGAGGCGCAGGAGATCAGGAGGGGTTCGGGTGTTTATATAGGGGTGGTCGAGAGTTCTTAGCTTGCGTGTCAAGGGAAGAGTTCGGATCGGACTCCAGGTGGGAGACGCGGGACTGGTTTGTGCGGATCGAACTGCGGAAAAAAGAAAAAGAGAAACGGGCCGGACTGCTGGTTTGGGCTGAAAAAGTTTTTTTTTATTTTCCTTTTTACAAAAAAAATTCTACAAATTCGATTTGAATTTAAACTCCATGAATTCAAATTCAAATCAAACCACAAACAATAAAACAATGCAAGCATGAATGCAAACAAACAGCCTCATTTAGATTTAGAAAAACAACCAATTTATTATTTATTTTTACTAAATTCCCTGTGACGAAAAATAAATATTGCAAAAATTTTAAAATTATGAGAAAATTGTTATTTTATTTTTAATTTTAATCACATCCTGAAATTCAAAAATTTCAGAGTGTGACAGTGCCGCTGCAGCTCACCGGTAGGCTGAAAACCGGTATTTTGGAGGAGGGTCCTTTACAGGGTAACCGTTGCAAATAGCCTTACATCAAATTTTTAGACACATACATGAAGCATTAAATACAGTTAAAAAATAACTAATTATATAATTTAACTGTAAACGACGAGATGAATTTTTTAAACCCCATTAGTTCATTATTAGATATTAATCGTTAAATAACGAAGAAAGCGCTACAGTACCAAAACCCAAACAACACTCATCCGCCCTTAACAACGAAAGCAGCGACCTATGACACTGACAGGCGGAGCCCCCATGTCAATAATGCTCTGCTGACTCCGTTTTCTATTTTCCCCACACGAGAAAACTGGGACGTTGCCACGTTGGGGAACCGACCAAAACAGATTTCTGATAAGTGGGCCCACCTCGCGACCTATAAAACCTCCTCCTCCTCTCCCTTTCCAACTCCACCATTTTCCTCGTACGAAAAAATTGGAAAAAAAAAACTCCTTCCATTTCCTTTTCCGGAAAGCGTAACGAACTCCGGCGACCGCAGCCGCCTGCCCGTCATGGTGGAGACTCGCCGGGGCTCCGCCGCCGCGGCGAACCCGGGCGGTGGTGGAGGCGGCGGAGGAGGACGCGGCGGAGGGAACGCCGGCCGCGGCAGGAGCAAGCGCCCGGCGCCGTCGGCCTCCCCGGTGGCCTCGCCGACCAAGCACGGAAAGGTGAGCACGAGCTCCTCGCGTCCTCCTCCCCTCAGCTCCTCTCGGTTGGTGCTGATGCGGGTTAAATGGATGACGTAGGCTGGCGCGGAGGATGAGGCGCCCGAGCCGAAGGAGGCGTCAGCCACGGCCGCGGCTGCGGCTGCGGCGGGGAAGAGTTCGGGGCCCTCGGAGGTGAATGGGACGGGGAAGCCGTTGCCGCAGAAGCAGGGGCAGCAGCCGCAGCCGCGGCGCCCGTTGGCGAGGTTGCTCGCGCAGTACCCGCAGGTGCGTGCCTCGTGCGTGGGTGTTTGACTTCTTTGGTGATTCTGCTTTTGCTTCTCGATGGTTCTTCGGGGGGTTTCCTGGGGGGTTTGCGTGTTCTTCGGCGTGGTAAAGTACTCCAAAGTCCAAACACAGCGACGTTTGCGCAATTTCTTGATGGTTCTTTGGGGTTTGCCTATTTGCAGTTCTTGTGCTATGCTAGATGTTGCTTCCGGTAACTGCACGTGCTCTTGAGGTTTGTCAAGGACAATGTGTCAATGTGTCGCTCTGTGCAGTTTCTTGCATGTTCTTGCAGTTGTTCAGCTGTTAGGAATTTCGTTGAGTTTTTGAGGGAATTAGGCTGTACACTGTAGTATAACTTTTAGTTCTTCCGCAATGGTAGATGTAGTTGCATTTGTGAGCATGTCCCTTCCGATTCATGACTTGCTTTTGACATGTGTTTTTGTAGTTGAAGGAGATGCAACTCTCGGCTGAAAATACTGATAGTGTAAATGCAGATTACTCTTCGTTCTTGATACTTGCAGTTTAGTTTGCAACTAAATTTTATAGTTCTCTGTGCATCACTTAACGATTTTGACTTTGTATGTCTGCTGCACGGTCGCTTTTGTGTGGCCATAATTATTAACATCATTGACCGTTGGAACTCTTAAAATTATCACTTGTGATTCATATGAGGCTTCCAGTAGAAAGTCAATTCTCCGTGCGAAGACCAGAAGCAACTCTCTATTTTTCTTGTAAAAAAATTTGGACAAAATATCTTCATGGGCTTCTCTGCATTTCAAGTGTGAATTAACCTGTAAGTTCTTAATCAAGGTTCAGAAATCTTGAGCTACCCTTTTGCGGTTAATAATCAGCTAAAAGTTTCTCACCCTTTTAGCATTTTGTGCCTTTCCTTATCCAGTCATAATGCTCAAATTGTTCTTTAACTGATATTGGATATCAAGCATATATGATTGCAGACTGCTCATGTTCCTATCTGGGATGACAACTGTTGTCTTTGTTTCGATGACCAAGCTGTTACCGGAAATCATTGCATGTTGCGACATCTTCAGGTTTTAAATGCTTCTGTAGATTACATTGTTTTGTTTCTTCGTTTGCATAAATACTATTGTTTTTTGTTTCAGCAAGAAGGTCCTTGTGAGTTAGAGGTCACAGGCCAAAATGTTTTGGTTGTTGTAAATGGAGCAGACATCATCCCAGGTACCAAAGTTCCCCCCAGAGGAGGGGATGAGGTTATGTTCGGTCGAGGTGCCAAGCATGCCTATGTATCCTTATTAATTATTATCAAATTTGGCACTATACAAGTCTGTCTCATTCATCTGTCCTTTCTTCATATATTTGATTGCTGATGGGTACTTCAGCAACTCTAGAATGAGCCAGATTTGTTAGTTTAATTTGCTATCCTGTAGTGATCCATAACCTGTGGGCAGATTTTTGAGCATCCTCTGAGGGATACTGAAGTTACTAATGCAGCGCTGATTGGTACTCAAAATTCAGCTGACACTGGGCCCACTATATTAGCATCAGGGTGTAGCAATCTGAAGGGAGCGTTAGTAGAATCTGGTAAGTTTACAATTAATAAGGTACAACCAGTTATGATATTGTAGGACCAACTTTATCTGAGGTCTGACTTAACTGGTGAATTCTGAAGCTCCAGAAAATCAGAGCAATTTCAGGTGTCCTAATCCACCAGTCACTTTACCTCCCAGCGGATGGCAAACTTTTAAGGATGGGCTGAAACAAGGAATTCTTAACCCAAATGATATTGATGTAACCCTTGATCATTTCCCGTATTATCTCAGGTCATATTCTAATTCTGGATAAATGTTTTGTGGATTCACTTTTACAGCTACCTGCTATCTGCCAGTCTTTCCTCTTCATGCTACACTCCTACATCTGAGCATTTTCCTGTTCAGATTTTTTGGTCAGATCTCAATATTTTTGGGCAAAATACTAGGACCAAGCAATTTGTCTGTATATCTTTGGTGCTAAATTGTTCAGCTTCTGTTTTCTACTCATTAATCTGCGCTCATTTTTTGCAGTGAGAGTACAAAGGAGATACTCTTGTCATCTGCATTCCTACACTTAGAGAAGAAGTTCGGGAAATCCTTACCAGAAATTCGATCTCTAAATCAGCGAATTCTATTATCTGGTCCGTCAGGTAGTTTTTGCATTTGTTTATTTTATTACTCGATTGTGACAAATTAATGTCCTGTAGTTTTGTTAAGCTGTTATGCCTGTCGGGCAATTATTTGGTGTTTTCATTTCTGTACATCTCTAACTATTTGGCTCAAACATGCTTCTAGGGTCTGAAATTTACCAGGAAAAACTGATAATGGTGCTTGCAAAGAATCTTGATACTAGACTTCTCATACTTGATTCTCTTACGCTGGTTAGTATAAGTCGCACATGAGTTCCCTTACTGATATGAAGTCAAAGTTTTCACAATACCTTTCAACTTCTCAGTACATCAGAAGAAATATATAGATTATTGATTGATAGATAATTCTAGCAGACATCTTCCAACAATGCCAAGATGGATGATGCACACCTTGTAGTTCAAGAGATACTGAGGGGACATCCAACATAAACACTTTCAGAGAAGGTTACAATGACCTTTTTTCTCGTTTTTGTTTATTTTCTATTTATATTTTACTCACACTTTAATTTACCTTTACATCTATGTTCTTATGCAGGGGATAGGGTCGAGTATATTTGTAATGGTTCCTTAAATTTGATACCAAGGTATTTTATTGAGAACTATGCTTTCTTGTTCCATTTAACCTAGCAATGATGTGTCTTAGATCCCTGTTTATTATTTGTGATTTCTATTTAATTGTGTGTGTTCTGAAGGCGGGGTTCATTTGTATCATGTAGATAACAAACACTGGAAGCTCTTGTCTTCTTGACCTTTGACACTCTCGAAATCGGAATACCTTTGAATCTTTTTCTAATATAAGTCAAAGCATTTGGAAACTCATCACAAATGGGGTTTCTGCTGACTATCTTTTGAGATCATACTATTTCAGAAGTCATGTTGCATGAACTTAAATCGACATCATAGTGGATTTGATATGTTAGACACTGAAGATTGATATACCTTCTTGTGGCGGTCATACGATTATATTGTTACTAAAACAGTTATTTTCACATTCTTATAATTGTTTGGTTGATTCACAGGGGCCCTGCTTATGGTTCTCGAGGCAAAGTTGTGCTTGCGTTTGAAAAAAACCGGTTGTCTAAAGTTGGAGTTAGATTCGACTTTCCTATCACTTAAGGTAATGATCTTGGAGGTTTGTGTGAGGAAAATCACGGCTTCTATTGTCATGGTTAGCCTGAACTTCTTAAGCATGTGTACTTTAGTGACTTATTGATGCTCTTCTCGTCTTATATGTGATTTATCGTTTAACATTTCTGCAGCTTTTCAACTCCGTCCAGATTCTTCGGGTGGTGAAGAAGTTGATAGTGTTGCTTTGGGGAAGTTAATTGAGGTAGAGGTTGTTATAGATGATCAGTGTGTCTACAATTTATTTTCTTGCTGCTGGCAACAATATGGTTCTTGGATGCCTTTCAGGTCATTTCAGAAGAAAGTGAAAGCAGTAATTTGATTGTGTTACTCAAGGATGTAGAGTCATTAGCCAAATCTAGTGAATTACATGCATCATTGAGAAGTGAACTTCCACATGGTGTTCTGATAATTGGGTCTCACACTCAGGCAGATAGCCGCAATGATCAGGTATAGCTGTGCACTTATTAGGAACAAAATGAATTTTATACCACAAGTTGTTAAGACAGGATAACGTCGGACAAAATGCTTACATAAGTTGCAATCTTAAAGGTTATTTGGGATTGTATAATTTTTGAATTCACAAGTTGGTGTAAAGATATATTCCCACGCTTTCCTCTTTCTGTCAAAAATGCTAACATAGTGCTCTGGACTGTTTTTAGTCACATCCTAGAGGACTTCATGTTCCACGGATACTTAGTGGCAACCAGGCACTACTTAACATTGCCCAGGTAACATTATCACCCATTTGCATTATTCTGTGGGTATATAACGTTTCATGACATTATTAAGACTTTTAGGCCTGTTATAGTATTTGCATTTGTAGTACTATCACTATCAATTAATATTTTTTTTCTCAAAAGCGCAGGAGAACTGCACATCATTATATTAAGAAGATTATCAATTAATATTTGATCCATCTTTTGAACGTATGTTTCAAAAATGCAGGAAATCTTGGGAACTGAATTGCATGAGATAAGCAGGAGTGCTACAAATTCAGAGGAGCATCTAAATAATCTGTTCCCTAATAAAATTTGCATTAAACTTCCCCAGGTATTGTCATCCATAAGCACTTCAGTTATCCATCGTGCTTGTACATAGTACATTATCTAACCTGGACGTTTTTTCGTATGCTTTTCTGGCAGGATGAAGCACAGCTACCAGATTTGAAGAACACAACTACAACATGACACTGAAACCCTTAAAGCTAAAACCAATGTTCTTAATATTCGTAAGGTAAGATGCAAGTAAGGCATTTCTTTATACATATTGACTGGAACATTTTGTTGGAGCTATCAGCTAGGCACGTGCAAAATCTTGACACCGTACACAGGGAATGTCGTTAGGTTGCTATAATTTTCTAAAAATATAAATGTTTCCATTGTATGTTGAGTTGTGAAACTAATTTTCCTCCAAATGGCCTTCCAACTCTAGTCATGTTTTTTAATTCCTTTTTAAATTGTTATTAATGGCCTTCCAAATCAGGTCATGGTTTCTTTAAATATAATGAATGGTTAGCCATCAACTATCAGATTAATCCTGGACCATTTGATTAGATTTGGATCACTGGATGGATGAGATTAAAATGGACCTGCCACAGAAAATTAAATGGTGCCTTTATAGTTTAGATTAGATGTAGACTAGGTCTATCATGACCCCCACACTTAGTAGTTTTAAAAGAATTTTGTGATACTTCATACTGTATCAAACTAATATATTCCTTTTGTTACTAACATATGTTCTTGAAATTGTTGGAATTATGGGCTTGGCCCATTTATTCTAATCAATACAATAAAAGAATTTAAAGCCCACTATTAAATACTAGGGAATCAATTGCTTAATTCCGTACCGAGATTTGAGGAGGATCTCAACCGACTTAAAGGGTGGACTTCGTGTACACCACTTGTGAAGCCGGTAAGAGGAGGTCGGTGAACCACACGCGCGCGCGCTCGCTCGCCTCGCCGGGCCGGGCCGAGGCCGTGGGCATGGGCGCGGCCGGACGGGCGGTGCGGTGCGCGTACGCGTACGGACATGACGTGTAGGTGCGGTGCGGTACGGTGCGGTGTGATGTGCTGTGCTGAGATGAGAAGAACGTTTTGCTGTTAAGAACATTAAAACAGAGAATAAATGTTGACAGTAATGACTGGAGAATCACACCAGTAACTTGCCGCTCATCAAAGCTCTTTACGACGTCCAGGTTCGTTGAACCTGAGGCACCTCCACGCCTATATAAACCACCCCTTCCTCCTCTCATCCTCACACACTTCAGCACTTGCTTCAGGTACTCCTGCTTAGGAGACCTCTCCCTTCTCCTTCTGCTGCTTTCTGCCGTTCCCATCGCTAGCGCTGCGCGCACAGCTCTAGCGAGAGCAGGCCTCCGGAACCTCTGCTCGCTGAAGGTCCTGCACGGGACGCGGGCAATCAAGTTTTTGGGTAGCGTCTTGACGCGACTGCTCGCTCCCTGAACGACTACTTCATCTGCTTCCTGGTGATCGTTCGTGGGACTGCACTGCGAACCTCTTCCTGCATCGACATCGTTCGGCTACTTCAGGCAAGGCCAGTCGAATAGCATGTCTATTCCAACTGGTAACGGCGCAACCAGTGCCTCCGGCACTGGTCCCGTCTTGGGGTACACTCTAAACCTATTCTGGTTTAACTTTTTGTTCATGCTTATTAGTGAGAATAACATGAACACATGCACATATCTTATTCACACATTATCACTCATTAGTAATATTTGGAATTAAAATATACCGAAAATTGGCTAAATTGGCTAGTTTTCTAACAATCCAAAAACCTGATCTTGTTAATAGGCTTTCGGTATCTAGCTTTGCTGCATCAATCAAACCACCACCTTTTGATGGTTCAAATTACAAACGTTGGCAAGAGCGGCTTATACTATGGTTAACAATATCGAGAGTGATCCATGTAAAAGAGGGTAAGCCTAAACAGTTCACTCCAGAGGAAGGGAGTGCGTTCGATGAGGTTGATACCCTCTTTCGAGACTTGGTCATTAGTGTTCTCGGTGAAAACCTGGTGGATTCCTATGTCCGGCTGCCAACTGGCAAAGCGTTGTGGGATACTCTTGAGGCTCAATATGGAGTGTCTGACGCCGGCAGTGAGTTGTATACAATGGAGCAGTTCCTTGAATATAGGATGGTCGAAGACTGTTCTGTGGTGGAACAGGCTCATGAAATACATACTCTGGCAAAAGATCACAAAAATTGTAGCAAAGAGTCCTCATGTGTGTTACTCAATAAATTTGTGGCCGGAGGTATTATCTCTAAGCTGCCACTTTTTTGGAGGGACTTTGCTACTTCTCTAAAACACTAAAACACAAGAGACAGGACTTCACCATAGATGGACTTATTGGGACTCTTGATGTTGAGGAGAAGGCGAGAGCAAAGGACATACGTGGGAAAGGAGTTGTTGGTGCTTCTAGCGTCAATCTTGTTCAGAAGAAAAACTCTCATAAGAACAAGAAAAAGCCACCGCAGAACCAACCAAAGACTAAGCAGACAACCACCTTCAAGAAGAAGAAGAAGAAGGGAGCTTGCTATGTGTGCGCTAGTATGGAACACTTTGCTGCAAAGTGTCCGAACCGCAAAGGCAACGACTCCGCCAATATGGTCATTAGCGAGCCTGGAGGAACATCGAGGTACGGTAATTTATTACCTACAGTTCTTTCAGTTTTTTGTTCACCCGAATGGTGGGTTGACACTGGTACTAATATTCATGTTTATGCTGATGCTTCTTTATTTTTTCTTACCAGGACGGCGAGACTTCCTCCTTACTGATGGGGAACGGATTGCATGCGCGTGTTCTTGGTGTTGGTACGGTAAATCTGAAGTTTACTTCGGGGAAGACCGTGCAGCTGAAGAACGTGCAGCATGTCCCCATCATCAAGAAGAATCTAGTCAGCGGCTCTCTACTGTGTAGAGATGGTTTTAAATTAGTCTTTGAGTCCAATAAATGTATCTTGTCTAAGTTTGGTACTTTTGTTAGAAAAAGTTATGAAAGCGGAGGCTTGTTCCGTCTTTCTTTGTCAGATGTTTGTAATAAAGTTGCATACAATGTTATTAACGTTGATGAAACAAATGTTTGGCATTCGAGGCTTTGTCACGTTAATTTTGGTTGTATGATGCGCTTAGCTAATTTGAGTTTAATTCCAAAGTTTACTTTTGTCAAAAATTCTAAGTGCCATGTATGTGTTGAATCAAAACAAACTCGCAAGACTCATAAGGCCGAGGAGGCGAGGAGCTTGGCACCCTTAGAATTAATTCATTCCGATTTGTGCGAAATGAATGGAGTGTTGACAAAAGGTGGTAAAAGATATTTCATGACTTTGATTGATGACAATACTAGATTTTGTTACATCTATTTGTTGAAGTCAAAAGATGAAGCTTTACACTACTTTAAAATCTATAAAGCTGAAGTAGAAAACCAACTTGAGAGAAAGATCAAAAGAGTTAGGTCAGATCGTGGTGGCGAGTACTTCTCAAATTTATTTACTTTATTTTGCGAGGAACATGGTATTATTCATGAGAGGACGCCTTTCTATTCACCTTAGTCAAATGGGGTTGCCGAAAGAAAGAACCGCACTCTAACGGATTTGGTTAACGCCATGTTAGATACAGCGGGACTTTCCAAGGAATGGTGGGGTGAGGCTATATTGACTGCATGTCATGTCCTAAACCGTGTTCCTACAAAGAATAAAAAGATAACATCATTCGAGGAATGGGAGAAGAAAAGGCCAACACTTTCATACTTACGTACATGGGGTTGTTTGACAAAAATGAGTGTGCCAATAACCAAGAAATGTAAGCTTTGACCTAAAACTGTGGATTGTATCTTTCTAGGTTATGCTATTCACAACGTTGATTATAGATTTTTAATAGTGAAATCTGGAGTACCTAACATGCATGTTGGTACTATAACGGAGTCCAGAGATGCTATATTTTTTTAAAACATTTTTCCTATGAGAGATGAAACAAGTTCATCTAGGCAAGAGTTCATCGATGATGATAGTTCTGCTGAGCCGATAGAACACAATGAACATACACTTGTGGAAAATCCTGATGAGGATAACAATGATGCTCCGAGAAAGAGCAAGAAACAAAGGACTGTAAAGTCTTTTGGTGATGATTTCATTGTATACCTCATAGATGATACACCCAGAACCATTGAAGAGGCATATTCATCTCCTGATGCTGACTATTGGAAAGAAGCAGTGAGGAGTGAGATGGATTCTATTATGTCTAAAGGAACCTGGGAGGTCGTTGAACGTCCTTATGGATGTAAACCGGTTGGATGCAAGTGGGTGTTCAAGAAAAAGCTTAGGCCAGATGGTACTATTGAAAAATACAAGGCTAGGCTTGTGGCCAAGGGTTATACCCAAAAAGAAGGAGAAGATTTCTTTGACACTTATTCACCAGTTGCCCGATTGACCACAATTCGAGTGTTACTTTCCCTGGCAGCCTCTTATGGTCTTCTCGTTCATCAGATGGACGTTAAGACGGCTTTCCTCAATGGAGAGTTAGAATAGGAGATCTATATGGATCAGCCGGATGGGTTTGTATCAAAGGATCAAGAAGGAATGGTTTGTAAGTTGTTGAAATCTTTATATGGTCTCAAGCAAGCGCCTAAGCAGTGGCATGAAAAGCTCGACAGAACTTTGACGTCTACTGGCTTTGTTGTGAACGAAGCTGACAAATGTGCGTACTATTGTAAGCATCTAGGCCCTCAAGGTATGTTTCGGTGATTAATGACAACCTATTATTGTGACTAATGAGTTTGTGCAGCTTAATAGATCATTATCGCTCATTTGGTCATATGTCAAAAGAGGCCCCTCAATTTCATTATCCAAAAAGGCGATCTCGGTATTCAACTCATATATATGTCAAGACAAAGGATCTTTCTAGTCCTAAGTGTCATAAGATTGAGAAGAACACTTAAGTTAGTATAGGTTTTATAGTTTTGTAGTGATCGCACTATTAAGAGGGGTTAAGACCAAGTAACTTGAGCATGGACATGGTCAATCAAAAATGGATGCACACTATGGTCACTCAGGTTCCTAGAAGTTCAAATAAGTGGTTCTCAACTTATATGTCAAGAATATTTGGATTTCATTCAAGACTCAAATCAGAAAAAGTCTTTAACACCGGTTTAACCGACGCTTTCATTTTTCTATACGTCGGTTAAACGAAGTCAGCAGAGTCTGGACAAGTCAATACACCGGTTAAACCGACGCGTTTGAATTGAACGTCGGTGCATTAGTCCAGAGTTGGTTTTTCCAGGGTGTTTCAAGGTTCTATACACCGGTTAAACCGACGATGTTTGAATTGAGACGTCGGTGCAATTGACCAGTGAGATGGTTTTTCCAGGGATTTCTGAAGTTGTACTCACCGGTTAAACCGACGATGGTTTTTGAGTTAACATCGGTGCAGTTGTCCAGAGACTTGCTTTTCCAGTTGATCAGTGGACAACTACACTCACCGGTTAAACCGATGATACGTCGGTTAATCTGCCCAAGTTGTAACGGCTAGTTTTCAGAAGGGGCAGTTTACATTCATCGGTTAAACCGACGCTGGCTATTGGAGGATCGTCGGATTAACCGGCGCTACGCAGTTTTCTGGCAGCTTTTCTCCAACGGCTCTATTCGTGTGAGCTGCCTATATATACCCCTCCAATGGGCCATTTTGCCACTCTTGACACCAGGCAACATCCATACACTTATACAATAGTCAAGAGCCACCTTGAGCTTCATCTTCCATCAAATTGATCATTCAATCATTCAAGAAGCAAGGCTAAGGACTTGAGTAGAGAGAAGCTTGTGTGCATCCGTTCTTGGTGATCGGTTCTTGCTCAAGTGAAGGCCCTAACTTGTTACTCTTGGTGATTGGCATCACCTAGGCGATCTTGGTGATCGAGGTGTCTCTCGCGGAGCTTGCCAAGGATTGTGGGCGCCCGGAGAAGAAGATTGTACGTGGCTTGATCTCCACCACGCCGGGATGGTGAATGGAGACTCTTAGTGAGCGTCCTCGTCTCGGTGACTTGGGAGGTGACAAGACTCTTTGTGAGTATCACAACGTGGATTAGGGGTGTGTGCCAACACATCGATACCACGGAAAAAATCCGATCGTCTCTTGTCCACTCTCTTTATTCAAGCATTTTCTTTATGCAATTTATTCATGTGCTTGACTTAGAGATCATAACTTAGCTCTACCTTGCTAGGCTTTACTTCTCTTTATATCTCTCTTAGCTTGTGTAGGTAGCTTAGTTATCCGGTTGGTGAATTGGTGCCTTACTAGCATTGCATAGGTTAAGGTTGCTTTATTGTGTTTTAGAAATTGAAAAAGGCCCAATTCACCCCCCCCTCTTGGTCCATCGATCCTTTCAACTATCGCTATGGTGGGGCTGAAGGAGTGATTTTGTGCTTGTATGTGGATGACATACTGATCTTTGGCACTAGCCTTAATGTGATTAAGAAAGCCAAAGATTTTTTATCTCAAAGTTTTGAGATGAAGGATCTGGGAGAAGCTGATGTTATCTTTAATATAAAGCTAGTAAAAGAGAGCAATGGTGGGGTGATTCTTACACAGTCTCACTATGTGGAGAAGGTGTTAAGTCGCTTTGGTTATAGCGACTATAAACCTGTCTCAACGCTATATGATGCCAGTTTAATTCATAGGAAGAACAAAAGGATAATGCGAGATCAGCTGAGATATTCTCAGATCATTGGTTCATTGATGTATTTAGCTAGTGATACAAGACCTGACATCTCGTTTGCTGTAATCAAACTGAGCCGGTTTGTTTCAAACCCGGGAGATGATCATTGGAAGGCTCTTGAAAGAGTAATGCACTATCTAAAAGGGACAATGAACTATGGAATTCACTACACCGGGTACCCAAGGGTACTAGAAGGGTATAATGATTCAAACTGGATTTCTGATGCTGATGAGATAAAGGCCACAAGTGGATATGTGTTTACACTTGGTGGTGGAGCTGTTTCCTGAAAGTCTTGCAAGCAGATCATCTTAACGAGGTCAACTATGGAAGCAGAACTCACAGCATTAGATACCGCCATTGTTGAGGCTGAGTGGCTTCGTGAGCTCCTTATGGACTTGCCGATAGTTCAAAAACCGATACCGGGAATTCTAATGAACTGTGACAATCAAACGGTGATTGTCAAGGTGAACAGTTCAAAGGATCATATGAAGTCATCTAGACATGTGAAAAGGCGGTTGAAATCTATCAGAAAATTGAGAAACTCCGGAGTTATAGCCCTGGACTATGTTCATACGGCTAAAAATCTGGCAGATCAGTTTACAAAGGGTCTTTCACGAAATGTGATAGACAATGCATCTATGGAATTGGACTTGAGACCCACGTGAGTCATTCTATAGTGAAAACCTGTCATATGTGATTGGAGATCCCGTGAATTAGGATGGTGAAACAAACTAAAGTCTGACTGAGAAAAGAGAACCTTTGTGAAAAAGGCTCATTCCGTGTATAAGGTGCATTTCTCTTCTAATCTGTATGGCAGGTTGGTCTATACCTTAATGTGTTCCAGGTGGTTTCTTTAAAACAAATGAGTTGTTTTCTTGAAACAAAGATGTTGTCCTACAGAACATCTGAAAGGAACACACCTATATGAGTCTGACTACTGGTCATGGTCTATGAGAATTGGGTATTCTCTAAAAACTCATGAAGAGCCTAGAGTATGACTTATAAGCTCTAAACCGCAAGGATGCTTTTGCAGCCTAGTACCAGTGTAGGGCTCTGGTCAAACTTGTTTGCACAAGACTGGCAACTCAAGGCATATTCCATTGTACAGTTGTGAATAAGTATAGTTTTTGTCTTAGATGGAAGTTCAACTTAACAGTCTTTGTCAAATACTGGTATATCAATGAGGGAATGAGGGCATTTCTAGTGTGGCTTAAATTTTTTGGTGGGGATTGTTGGAATTATGGGTTTGGCCCATTTATTCTAATCAATACAATAAAAAAATTTAAATCCCACAATTAAATGCTAGAGAATCAATTGCTTAATTCTGTACCGGGATTTGAGGATCTCAACCGACTTAAAGGGTGGACATCATATACATAACTTGTGAAGCCGGTAAGAAGAGGTCGGTGAACCACACGTGCGCGCACTCGCCTCGCCGGGCCGGGCCGAGGCCGAGGCCGTGGGCGTGGGCGTGGGCGAGGCGAGGCGCGGCGCGGCCGGACGGACGGTGCGGTGCGCGTGCGCGGCCGGACGTGACGTGCAGGTGCGGTGCGACGTGATGTGCTCAGATGAGAAGAACGTTTTGCTGTTAAGAGCATTAAAACAGAGAATAAACGTTGACAGTAATGACTGGAGAATCACACCAGTAACTGCCGCTCATCAAAGCTCTTTACGACGTCCAGGTTTGTTGAACCTGAGGCACCTCCACGCCTATATAAACCACCCCTTCCTCCTCTCATCCTCACATACTTCAGCACTTGCTTCAGGTACTCCTGCTTAGGAGACCTCTCCCTTCTCCCTCTGCTGCTTTCTGTCGTTCCCATCGCTAGCGCTGCGCGCACAGCTCTAGCGAGAGCAGGCCTCCGGAACCTCTGCTCGCTGAAGGTCCTGCACGGGACGCGGGCAATCAGGTTTTTGGGGAGCGTCTTGACGCGACTGCTCGCTCCCTGAACGACTACTTCGTCTACTTCCCGGTGCGAACGAACGACTACTTCGTCTGCTTCCTGGTGACCATTTATGGGACTGCACTGCGAACCTCTTCCTGCATTGACATCGTTCGGCTACTTCAGGCAAGGCCAGTCGAATAGCATGTCTATTCCAGCTGGTAACGGCGCAACCAGTGCCTCCGGCACTGGTCCCGCCTTGGGGTACACTCTAAACCTATTCTGGTTTAACTTTTTGTTCATGCTTATTAGTGAGAATAACATGAACACATGCACATATCTTATTCACACATTATCACTCATTTATACCATGAAATTGCTAGTAATATTTGAAATTAAAATATACCGAAAATTGTCTAGTTTTCTAATAGAAAGCTATTTCGTTGTAAGCCATGTTCTGTAATATCACGATGAACTGGCCTTGGAATTTGAAGAAACACATGCTAGAATATTACTAGTCCCTGATAAGCTGATACCTTTTGGTCACATCTTTCAGCTGTTCTTTCCATCCCTGCTCAGAAGTTTGGACCTTGTGAGCTGTTTAATACTGATATGGCCCTCACAATGTTTTTTCATTGTAGTTTCTGACCAGCAGAGACATTGGATGCAATGATCTTGAAGAATTATCTATCAAAGATCGATTACTAACTAATGAAGGTAAGCTGTTTCTTCCAATGTTGCTCGTGGACCCATGTTTTTGTACAATGATATAGAAAAATTTTACATTGTTCCAATTTATTTTAGATGTGGATAAGATTGCCGGATCTGCTACTAGTCATCACCTTCAGCACAATAAACCCCCAACTGATGGCAAAATGATATTTCAGATCGAAAGGTAAAATACAATGCTAATGTTGTATCACACCCCAATATAAACATCAATAGGTCCTTTCTGTGGAATGCTAAATTAGTGTCGTGGATACAGCCTCAAGCATGGATTGAATATGTTACAGAACACACATAGGGGAAGTAAGAGGTCAAACAATACACTAAAGGTGACTTCTCCATTCCTCTATCTAGCTTGTTAAAATTCCCTGATACTCAAATACAGTTTTTTTTTTCAGGATGTAGTCACAGAGAATGACTTTGAACAAGTCCTTTCAAATGTTCTGTCACCTAATGACACTGGAATTACCTTTGAGGACATTGGAGCCCTGGACAATGTGAAAGAGACACTGAGGGAATTGGTTATGCTCCCTCTACAAAGGCCTGAACTGTTCAGCAAAGGGCAGCTAAGAAAGGTGTTTGCCTAATTTCGAAAGGGCAAAGCTGGTCTGACATATTTGTCTGCTAGTTATTGGTTACATTTGGAAGTGCTACCAACACATTTCTTTCTGGCAGCCTGTGAAGGGAATACTGCTCTTTGGACCTCCTGGAACAGGTAAAACAATGCTTGCAAAAGCGGTAGCTACTGAGTCGGGTGCAAACTTTATCAGTGTATCAATGTCAATCATTACCTCAAAGGTACTGTTCAACAAAAACAACAGTTAGTGTTCAGTTTTCACACCTTTTGTCAGATGCGCGATTAACTCTGATGCAATTTATTTTATTTTCCTTCAGAAGTTTGGAGAATCAGAGAAATATGTGAAGGCTGTTTTCTCTTTGGTTAGCAAAATATCTCCTGCAGTAATATTTGTCGATGAGGTGTGATGAGAAACCGAGAAGATGGGTTGTTCATTATTTAATATTGTTTAAGTGTGTTGTGCACTTAGTATAACACTTGTGACAGGTTGACAGTATGCTAGCAAAAAGAGGAAGCCAAGGAGAGCACGAAGCGATGCGCAAGATTAAAAATGAATTTATGGTAAATTGGGATGGTCTGCGCACTAAAGAGCAAGAACGCATACTTGTTCTTGGAGCCACAAATAAGCCATATGAGCTTGATGATGCTGTTATTCGAAGGTTTCCTCGCAGGTAAGCTTCTAGATCCCCTGAACTAGATATATTTATGTCCTCTGCTTAACTCTTGGCACTGATTCTTACTGACAGAATAATGGTGAGCCTTCCTGATGCATTGAATAGAGAAAAGATTTTGAAAGTCCTACTATCCAAAGAAACGTTGGCACCAGATGTGGATCCTAAGTCAGTTTCCAATATGACTGAAGGATATTCAGGGAGTGATTTGAAGGTATATTGGTGTGTACTCTTGAGTAATTTGAAGGAGTTGGAAACTTATATCCCCTCTTCCCCGCAGAATCTCTGTGTAACTGCAGCGTATTGCCCATTCGTGAAATTCTTGAGAAGGAAAAGAAGGTGCACATAATCTCCATCCTTTTTATGCATGCGCCCCCCACCCCACCCCCTTTTGTACAGGAGAAGAGCTCGGCGATAGCTGAAGGTAAAGGTAGGCCTGAGCCTCCGTTGTATGGAAAGGAGGACGTTCGGCCACTTCGAATGGATGACTTGAGATTTGCGCTTGGCCAGGTGAAGGAATAATGTTTTTACCTATTTCTGCCATTATATTGAACACTTTTGTTACCCTACTAAGTTTCTTTTTTCCCTTAACTGCATGTTGGGCGCATGATAACCAGTTGATCGTTTCACTGTAGGTGTGTGCTAGCTTGCCACCTGGTTCAGTATCCATAAACCAAATCGTACAGTGG
This sequence comes from Panicum virgatum, assembly GCF_016808335.1. NCBI lineage: Eukaryota > Viridiplantae > Streptophyta > Magnoliopsida > Poales > Poaceae > Panicum > Panicum virgatum. The sequence continues at coordinate 59,918,924 of NC_053147.1, forward strand.
AATAACAAGTTTGGAGACGGTGGATCAAGAAAGAAGGAAACACTGTCCTACTTCATGTAGTTGAACATAGAGAACAAACAGCATGTGTACAGTTGCTACTTGCTATACCTCCCAATGCAAGTCGCCATGCCCCGAAGCAGTCAGGGTTTTTCTCTGCTAGATACAGCAGCAGCTGCCTCTGACACTACCCTGTAATTAGCTTGATTAGCCTACTGAAGTACTCGTATCTGAGTGTCAGGATTGATATGATTTTTTGATGTATCATTGCCCCCTATACCTCCCTTCCTTCTTTTTTACAACCTTTCTACTGCTGTTCTGCGAATTGGCTTAGGCGCCCTTGTACATGTAAAGAACAGAAACAATGGAAATGTATAAGAGATCACAGCCAAACGGTTTCAGATTGATTGATTGTTGCAGTGATCGCCTTCACATATGTAATGGTCATGCCCATTATATTACAGACAAATTTATAATTCATTTAATTTTTATATCATATCACATGACACGCACTAGTTGAGATTGTACTGATCTTATTATGATGGAGGATTACCACCTGCCATGCTGTGACAAGAATGCTGGGGGCAAACGAAGAACAGGTCGGGAACCTGAGTAGTAAAAGGAAGCACTAACATCCTCACTCCCCAGGGCTGTAGGAGGCGGCGTATGCTCTTCTTGCTGGAGGAAGATGGCCCTTCAGTGGAGGATAAACTCCCAGGAGTTGGGGTCGGGGATCCTGCACATCATCTCCACCACGCACCGGCTGGCCCGCCGCCGCCGCCGCCGCCGCCGCCGGGAGTCCTACCGGTAGCAGCAGGAGAAGGAGAAGGGCCGCCGCCATGGCAGAGGCAGAAGCACCGGTGTTGTTTTGTCGTCCGGCCATGGCTGTTCTTGGTTTGAATCAGTTCTCCATTCTCACTCATCTGTGCTGCAATATATACACACACACAGGACAGGGCTCGTGATGTGCTTCGAGCTGGTGGTGGGTGGACGATCGAGCTGGCAAAATTTAAATCCTGGAGGATGGATTCCAATTGATATGTGATGACGACTGTGCTGACCTGGTTTGGGGAATGGCTAAAAATAGACTTCAATTACTTGCAGTTGCAAAGGGAAAGAGATTATTACGTTGACAATGGAAGGATAATCTAGCATGATATGATTATTTACCGGACAATAGATGCATGTAATTGCTGCACCTGTAAATAAGGCCTAGGAGTATTTGCTTTCTTGCAAAGAGAGAGAGAGAGAGAGAGAGAGAGAGAGAGAGAGAGAGAGAGAGAGAGAGAGAGGTGCGTTTGGTTTCTGAGGTGAACCTTATCAGTTTTCAGCCTCAGGTTGGACAGAACATTTGTTTGCTGGTTGGCACCGAAGGAGTTAATACAAAATTCCCTTAAAAAAAGGAGTCAAAAAACACCTGTAATAATAATAAGGGAACAGAAATTGCGATTGTTTCAATTTCTTACTAACATGATTACAACAACAACATAGCCTTTTTATCTCAAGCGAGTTGAGATAGGCTCTTACTAACATGATTGCAGCCTAAAAATATGTACAATAATAATCTGTGAAAACAAAACCCTCATTGAGATGATGAGGTCGGTAAATACCATACTAATCAGGTAAGCAGGTTAGCATCATACTAAAACGACCATCAGACAACCTAAGCTCATCAGCCAAAACGAGCTGCCATGAGTGAACAGGCTAATTCTCATCGTCCGACTCAAACCGCTGAAGCCGCCGGACTGACTCCAGAACACCCGGAAGGCGAGAGCCAGGACCAGCAGTGCCCAAAATCGACTTCACCTTAGGCACGCTCATGGAATGCAGAGGCGGTGTCGGTGTGTTCCGGTTCACCTCCTTCAGCACCGACCTGACAGTGGCTCTCGCAGATGCTTCGACCTCTGCTGCAGCCGCACCGACTGGCGTCTGCCTGGCCGGGGACCTGGCGGTGCCGCTGGGGCCGGCCTCAAACTTGGCGGCCGCCTTGCCCTTCCCTTTGCCGGCCTCGTACTTCTGCATGTCGTACAGGAGCTCCCGCTGGAGCTGCTTGTCGGCCACCAGGATCTCCTCAATCTCGTTCTTGTAGTCTTTGAGCAGGGCACGCAGGCACTCCATCAGGCATCCTGTCAGCGGGCTGTTCTTGCTCTCCAGCAGCCGCTTCAGCTCGATGAAGATTGGGACCGCAATCTGTATCAGGTTCTTCTTCGCGACCTGGGTCACCACCCTTCCCTTGGCCGCCAGGAGCGCGTTGGCTGTCCCTCCACCTTCGCCACCCTCCTCGTCCATCTCGGAATTATCTGTGCAGATGTTGGGGTGGATGCGCATCTCCTTGCAGGCCAGTATTTGCAGAGCATCCTGTTGACAAATGGAAAAGTAGCAAAATGTAAAGCTATCTAGCTCTCGGAGACATCTAACAACATACTAAGCATATACCACAAGAGTGAATCTAAAACCCAGGATGCATTTGCATATTGCATGTCGGTCAAGTGCCAAGCATGCCATAAGCAGTTCTCATCATGTCAAAGATTGCATCTAGGTATTTGATTTTTTCAAAAAAAATAATTAGGTACTTGCTCTCCGCGATATTTTCTCAGTTCATCATAACTTCATATTGGCATGAAATCATGTGATCCCAACCTGAAGTACAGCCCTTCCACTAGCATCATCAACACTGAGTAAGCCATCACAAACAGCTGCCAAGATCTCAGCACATAATTTGGCTGAGGTGGCTAATAGGTGCTCTGGTGCCATTTGTTTCAGCAAAGAAGCATAAATGTGCATTCGTTTTGACCTCGATCTTTCATCAGTGCCACTGCAACAAAAATGAGCATTAGAAAATTCAGCTAGGGATGAAGCATTGTTCCTGCAAGTACAGTTTAGCTTGTCTCACCGAATTGCGAAAAGGGCAGGTCTTCTGTCTGAACTTCCTTGAGACTCGCTATAAGCACCATGTTCAGTGCAGTCATTTAGGACATATATAGCTTCAATAAAACTATTATATGCAAGGAGTGGCGCTTTAGCTGCAAAATTTACATAGATGTTAGGCAGTGACTTGAAACAAGAAAAGGTTAGTATAAATAGTAAATACCTTTTAAGATGTTGCCAAAAAGGTAGTCAGCCAAATGCCTTATCTTCTCCGACTCATCAACTAAACATGGCAGAAACCGAAGGAAGAGAACTCCTCTCCACTTTACATAGTCCCTCTGGATAAAAATAGTAGTCTCAATAACCATGACCTAATATTCAGATCAATACGATAAAGGAGTGATTAGCACCTGCAGCAACTTGGAGAGTAGAATAAATGTTTGCCTCCGTACTACTTCACAGGGGTCACGAAGTGATTTTGTTATTTTTGATATATAACTGCAGAAACATCATAAAAGAAAGCTCGGTTAGAGTTCACGTCCAAAGAAGGCTTTATCTTTTCGAAAACTAAATACATGAAATATCTTCTTTATTCATCTGCCAAAGTAGCTCATAGGATAGCGTTGACAAAACTCATTTACTAATGATGGACAGTATTACTCCATTAACATTGATACCTTTTTGCAATACCATCTGACATAAGTTCAAGCATGTTGCTAGAATTTTGAAAATATGGGGGGAGTTTTTTCAATTTTCTTTTAAATAACAGGCACGATGGGAGTTACAGAAACTAATATATGATCATTCATTGAGACCATAACTTACAGAATGGTCGAATACAACAATAAGAAAACACAGGGAAACAAATGAGCCATGTTTCATTCACCAAAGATTTGTAAGAATCATCTGATTGTCTGAACATTGTAATGGTGGGGAAGTTTAAATTATAATTATAATGTTTTGTAAAGTGTGATTGTGAAAGGAACCTTCTTTTTTATTGAGAGAGAAAGTGAGTATAAAAAGGCACATTATGATTTATGATATACAGAAACATGCATATCTACTTGCAAGAAACAGTAACAAATTCTGGAAGGATAGTGATATTAGTATCAATGGTTACTTGAATATAAAAAACGAAAAGTAAGCTCACCAGTCAACCAATGCGGTATAGCGGACATAGAAGTCTGCCATTGCAACCATGATGTTATTCCGAAGGGTAGCCATATCACTCCTTTCGAGCTCCTGATTCATCAATGCAACATTGACTGTCTATCTGTTACGAGTAGTCATAACTCATACAATAAGCACCGAATACATACCTGAACAAAAATTGGAATGTATCGTTTGGCCACTTTGTCATCTACAAGGCAAATTTTTGCCAATGTAACCCACGATTGTATATATAACGATGGAACTAACTCTTTAAATGAAATTGTCCCACCAACAAGATCTTTTGGCCTAGGCTCAGAGTTTCCAGAAGTTATGATTGTGTGCAGCAAAGGAGTGATCTCTTTCACATTGGCAGTGGGGCAAGCTAGGATCAGTGATCCAACAGTGAACACAGCAATAACTGCTTCTGATGTTGACTTTGATGCGGATGTCTGCTTCTTTCCCCTGCTTTTGCTACTCATAGGAGTAACGAAACTGTGACCCCTGGCTGATTCTGATGTCTCTCTTATGTATTGGTCAAGGATGTCAACAGCACTACGGATTAGTTGCTGTGCCCACTTTAGGATCAGTGCAGCACCCTCCTTTGTTGTTTTTGCTTTCCTTTTACATAAAATTTTCAGCGATTTTACATGGGCATCAACCTGTTTATTTATACATAAAAAGTATGAAGATATGGACATGAATTAATTCTGTTAAGAGTGACTTTGGTGCAGAAATTTGTAGACACTTACACAACACCACAGAAAAATTTGTATCAAGGAAAAAGACAATATGAATGCGTGATGAACATTGATGCAGAACTATGGTCTATGGACAGGAAACAAGTGGATAATCAATGACCGAAACAGCGAAGGTTCTGGATAATCTTGTATTCTTGTCATTAGATTGCAAACAGGTAACAAGCAAGCTTTCCAGCAATATATTGTGATTGCAGTAAGGTTTCAGCCAAGCTAGAAGGATCTCCCTTCCAGAAAATATCATTGATTATTATAATACCCACACTGGCAAGCACAGTAGATCTAAAGTTATGCCTTTTTACAACCATGTGGAATCCTGATCTACGTTCAAGACCATACCAAATGTCATAATTTACCAAAAAGTCTTCAGAACAGTACATGTTGCCAAGTCCCAACAGAGTGGGCAAAACGATTAGGGCACACTTCATAAATCCTAGCAGATTTAATCTTGTTTCACATGGCAGATTAAGTGAGATCTGAAGTTGTTAAAACATAATACCATGCTAGTCTAAAATTTAACTGTAGCAAAAGCACATTAATTTGTACTAGCCAGCAATATTGTTTGAATCGACTAACTGATTACCTCACTCAGGTTCATATCGAAATTCTCAATCCTTGTGAGCAAGCTGTGTGCCAATTCTGCTGCAGGTTCCACAGGTAGCTCCATGGAGACATTTGAAATAGTTTGTAAGAGTGACACACGATTAACTGCCCAGAATGCAGAGTTTGGTTCCACTTGAGAACAAGCTTTACCTCCGTTATCTTGTCCAACATTGTCAAGGAGTTTCCAGTGGTGGGACAGGAACTTCCAATTAACTGATTTTGGTGCAAATGATGAGACCTCAGAAAGAAGCCACCAAGACCCTAAAGGTGCAGTCCAATTCTCAATCGGCTTACAACTTCTCAACCACAAGGATTCGGATATTGTTATTATGTTCTGCAGTGAACTAGCAAGCACTGGTTTCAGCTTCTTCTTCTTCCCAAGGCTTGCACATATCTTCTTTATGCACGGAGCAACCTCTCCATCGCAGATGCTTTTCAGCAAATCCAGTGTCCCTTCAGGAAAAACTTCCTCCAGCTTAATGGAATCATCGTCTAGGTTCAAATTGGCAGCTTGGCAGATCCTGTTAAGTACCAGTTCGAGAAAGAGGTTTTCACATTCCTCCTGGATGCTTGTCTCACTATCAATCACCAGAGGAGGCACAGCCTGAAGCCACTCTTTCATCACTTTCTCATCTGGGAATTTCCTAAACACCTCCGAGATGGCTGTAAGAGCAGCCTTGCGGATGCTGACTAATGAATCAGAGCATGCGGCTCCCATTGCACAAAGTAGAGACTCATCAACAGGTCTCCCAATCAGACCGATTGCCTTTGTGATGAGCACAAGCGCAGCCTTCCTCACAGCAGCCTTATCATCGGTGCAGCGTTGTCTCAGCAATTCCCCAAGCCCCATGTTCCCAATCCTCATCACCTCCTGCAACCGATCAACCTCTACACCTCTCTCAGACAAAACAACAAGCGCCTGAGCTGCATTTGTTAACGCCCGAGCTCGCACCCCTCCCACGCTATCAGAGCACCTCTCCACCAACACCCGGAGAAACTTCAGCCCCCATGAGCCCTCCTCCAGATCACAGTCATCCCCATGAGATGGCAACAGGACCGGTAACATAGCAAGGACCAAATCCACAGCAAGCAGCCGCCCCTTAGCCTTGCCCTTTGACATGTCCACCACGTACCCAGCAAACCCATCCCTTTCCTCTGACCCCAATGCCCGCACCACCTCGAGTATGGCCTCCACTGCCAGTGCCCTGGCCTCTGCCTTGTCCGGCGCCATCCCAGCCAAGTACCTTGGCAGGTACCCCACAGACTTCCTCACCACGTCCTCCCCTTCTTCAGCACCCAAAGGCACCAACTTCGTCACAAGGAACTGCACCGCGCCCACCCGTGCCGCAGATTTCGCCCCTGACAGTACCACCGGCGCCAGCGCACGCACCACATCCTGCACCGTCTCGGCGTGGTAGTCGGATCCAAGGACGGCGGCGAGGACATCGAACGCCGCGAGCTCCGCGGCGGTGTCGACGAGTGAGCGCCGCGCGTCCGGGTGGGCCCGGAGCGGCAGGCGCCCCGCGGCGTCGGCGAGCAGGGAGAGCGCCCGCGGGAGCAGCGACAGCGCCGCCTGTGGGGCCGCAGCCGGCTGGTGGCGCTCTTTCTTGCGCTTCCGGGGATTGCCCCGGCCGCCGCCGGAACCGGAGCTAGGGTTGGCGGCGCCGGCGGCGGAGGCGGCGGCGGTGGCGGCCTTGCGGATGGCCAGGAGGAGGGAGAGGAATGGGAGCGGGGAGAAAAGCGTGAGGAGCGGGGAGGCCGGCGCGAGGAGGAGGCGGAGGTACGCGACCGCGGCGGGGAGCGGGTGCGCGGAGAGGGAGGCCTCGAGCGGGGGGAGCAACGAGGACGCCGGGATGCCGGCCTCGGCGAGGCGGGGGAAGAGGGATGCGACGGCAGCCGGGGCGGAGGAGAGGTAGGTGATGGAGGCAAGGGACAGGGACGGGGAGGTGGCGGAGGAGGAGGAGGCGCGGCGGTGGAGGGCGGCGAGCTCGGAGAGGACGGCCGGGAGAGAGCCGGAGGCGGAGGGGGCGGACAGGGGGGAATCGATGTAGGCCCCGGCGCCGGCGCCGTCGAGGTCGATGTCCATCTCGTCGGCGTCCATGGCGGCGACGGCGAGATGGGGGTGGGGGTGGGGACTGCGAGTCTTCGAGGGAGGAGGGAATTTTGAAACAGAGTCGGATCCAACACGATTCACATTCAACGGTACACGCTAGGAGCTGTTGGAGAGGTCGCCGTTGCGGCCAAAAGGGAATTTTGAAATTTGCTTATCCAACTTCTCATGCGGTCCCGGTACTCTTGGACATGCTTTCTGTTGTTTGACCAGATGTTGAGAGGGATTTCGGATATTAATTAAAAAACTAATTTCAAAATTTAACTCGTGAGACGAATTTTTTGAGTGTAGCACTTATGGCTAATCATTCACTAATTAGGCTCAAAAGATTTGTCTCGTTTTGTACATCCAAACTATGCATTAATTTTATTGTTTATCTATATTTAATGCTCCATGCATATGTCTAAAGGGGAGGCAAAAAGTTTTGGCCAAAAAATTCCCGGCCACTTGGGCTCCGGTGGGGAGCAGGCGGTGACGGCGAGCCCCGGCAGCCCAGTAGCGAGGCAACGCCACCACCGGCCCCCGCCGAGGACGGCCTGGGCGCGAGGGCCATTGGCGACCGCTGAGGACAGCCGAGCACGGCAAGCCACACACTGGAGCTAAGGGGCAGCGCAGCGCAGCGCCCTCGCCAGAGCCCGTAGAGGACGACCGCGATGGAGGACGAGCACCCGCCCCGGGAGGAGACGACACAGCACCACCACCGGCGTCCGCCTAGGATGGCCGAAGCACGAGGCGCGGCCGAGCACCGCAAGCCATGCCCCCGCGCAGGCCGGAGCGGCGAAGCACCACCGCGCCCTGGGGAGGGAATGTTAACGGCGGCACAGGTCGCCCCCCGAGTCGCTAGGGGAGCGACGCCTTAAAAGCTTTTCTAACTAGTTTGGAAGTTTATGGACGTGTTTGAGAGTGGATATGTGCATTTTGATGATGTGAGGACTGTGATGAGAACTCAGGACAAGTTAAAGGATTAAGATGAGAGTGTGAGATAAGTTTAAGGACTATTATGTGTAATTTAAGAGTACAGGAATCGGGATGAGAACTCGAGACAAATTTAAGGACCGCCGGTGAAATTTACTCATAAATAAATGTAAGATGAAGTCGTTTATATAGTCTGAGATAATCTGATACAACGGATGTTTTATTTTGAGCGGCTAATAACATGATGAAAATCCCCACAGAAAGTGGTACTAGTTGCAGCATCTCGATAATCTTCGCTGTGTTCGTTTGGCTGTGGCTGATGTCTGTTGCTGATTTGTTATAAGAGAATAGTACTGCTAACTGGCTGGTAGCTAGTGCCGATTTAGTATGAGAGAACAATACCGCTGGCTGGCTGACAAGCCAAGCAAACACAGCGCTTGTCTAGATGCTCGAACAACAAAGCCGCTGACGATGGCACATGGATAATGGGTTTTCGAACAGAGCAAATATGAATAACGGGTTTTCGAAAAAGGCTAGAATAAGAGCTGAGGTGGAGGATAGTTTGGCAGGTATCCACAACCTTCCGAAACTATTTGACCGTTTGTATCCTTCACATGGGTGCACATTGTTTGTATATAATTTGCATTGAACGCATAACCAAGCAGATGAAGCGTTTCGATCCTGTTCTGTAACCAAGGACAATGTTGGAGAACCCATTAGGATTCTTTAAAAAACATCCCACACGGAAAAACATTTGTTCCCCATTGAACGCAGAAGAATCCAAGCAATCAAAACTCCAGATCAATTTTATACAAAATCACACAGCAGTCAGAGGACTGAGCTCCACCGGGTTCCAGAAATCGACTACGGACAAGATGAACCAAAACTTAACACAGTACCCATGGCACCAGACAAGTAACATTCATGACCATAAGTAAAACCAGCTCTCCATGGTAATTAAACCCTGTACCTAATCCAAAATCACAACACTGGCCTCAACACGCCCCGCACCCAATCTGCCGGCACATACAGCCTAGGATAAATAGTACAAAACAGGGCACTAATATACACCTACTGGATGAGGTCCAGCTAGGGCCGCCGCCGCTGTGAGATGTAATTGAATCAACACATACAAATGGGAAGGAAAATTGGGGGTACTAAAAACAAGCAATGGTGATTACAATAACTACAGCTATAGTTGAGGTTTTGCTTAGTCTGCTTCACGCTTTCCCCCTATCGTCTGCAAGCCACTCCAGCTTGGGTGTTTCTTCTTGAGTAACCTTGTGCAGGTGCTGATGGGTATGTTCATTCATGGCTTGTTAGAAGAGCTCTTCAGAGTTGAATTTGTTCCATGCCTCCTGTTTGATTTAAAGTACAGAGGAGAATTATTAAAGTTGGATATGCCAAGTACGGAAACACAGAATATCATCTAAGAAACTTCAGAGTTACTAAAATGAACATAATTGTTACTGCAAAACCACAGAAATAATACCTCCTAATACTTGCCAAACACCCTTTCAACCAATAGATAAGCATATTGAGTAAATGGAAATCAAACAAACAGTGCAAATATTTAATTCGCAGTAATCAGCACAGTGCATTAAAATTACTCAACCAGTAGGTGTTGTAACTTCTAAAGACTATTTTTTTTACGAATTTCTAAGACTACTATGAAGAAGGCTAACAGGTCATTATGATTAGCATTGATTTGGCTGTAGGCAGAACAGTACATACACATCAGGTACTTTCCCACGCACCAGATGGTGGTCCAGGCTGACAAAGACACAAACCATTGCTGCAATAAACGTTCTATTGTGCCAGGTGACACAGATAACATCAAACTATAAAGGCTCAGTACTTTCCATGTATGATTATCCAGGCACCCCATCTTTTGTTTCCATGGACCAGTGGACCAAAGTCACCACACATCTAATAATTGTAAATACTTATTGAAAGTGAACATTAAATGAGAAAAGAGTAATTTTTGTGTTCAGCAAAACAGCTGGCACCTCTTATAGAGTGCAAGTTTTCTTCACCTCCGGAAATATAAAATAACCAATCAAGGGCACAAATTTTCTTCACATTGAAAAAAAGGGCACTAGTTTTTTAATGCCTTGACAGTTGACCCCATGGTGCATGGGTTCAGAAAAACAAGGATAAACAATATTATCATATTGGTGTGAAAATAGTAAGCTGCATATGTTTCGAGGCAATACACACCTTAAGGAGATCAAAAACCTTCTCAGCAATATATTTCTGCTGGAGATTTGCACCCTTTTGTTGCACCTTGTCAGGATGGATACACAATGTTGCTTTTCTGTACACTTTTTTAACAGCGGCGGCTGTGATCAAATCAGTAAGGGATACAGGTTGCCACCCACATTCTGGCCAAAGAACCTGTTCAGAAAGAATACACGAATTAATAACTGAAAACTATTGGACATCTTTTTAACTAATTGTGCACAAGAATCATTCCAAAGATTACAAATGTAAAGCAATGGCATTGTGCACATTACTGTTTCAAGTATTGCTCACAACAAAACATTTTGATGGTATGGGAGGGGCAAACGTTATTTCTGTCAATGTTCCATAACATTGCATGAAACCTTCAGAAATGCTACCAGTGGATCTGAATGCTTATATCATAACTAAAGAGCCTCAAGGCCAACATGGTGATCATGGTGCACAACACAATAAGAAACAAACTGCATTTGTAAAATCACAAACAGGATGGAAAAAAATCATAGATTACAGTTGGAAAGACCCAAATGCATAATTTTTATCTAAGAAGAATAACACCCACATAATGAACAGAGAAATTAATAAAAATGAGGAAGAGAGAATTGCATCAATCTAGATGTTTCAACTCACATATTGTAAAGTTGACAGCAATGCACGCAAATTGCCTTCTTTTCCAGCAGCCCACCGCTTAATCTCAAAGTCCAGTGTTTCCGCAATCCTCTGGATTAATCAGACAACACAATTTGAATGAAATGAGGAATAAGTCACTAGCAGCCAATAAAGTGCATCTAAAAGGACAACATAAAAGTTTATGATGTAGATTCAGCATTGCAATGTATTTACGAGTTAATGACAAAAGTACTTACATGTCTTTCAGCCTGCTCTCGTTGTTGCTGCATGTCACGTTCATTCTTCTCAGCCAAAGCCTTTGCCTGTAACATAGAAAACTAATAAAAACCAAGCATTGCAATATGTTTATCCAAAAAAATATGCTTAAAACAAAGTCCAAACAGGAATATACAAAGTATCCAAAACCTTATGAACAACCCACATCATTATCATCAACAACCACCTAGTCCCAAGCAAGTTGGGCTAGGCAACCAAGAACAAACAAGTATCCACAGTATAAATTGTACAGCGGGCTATAAGAGATAACTATTCTAATTCTTCAGAAAGAAACTGTTCTATTAAAGTTAACATTACCGCTCGTTCACGAGTTCTTTGATGCCGTTCCAATCTAGCACGCCTTCTTTCTTCACTCTCCCCATCAATTTCTTGAAATTCATCTGATGATGTAGGAGCTAAAATAACAAATAAATCAAAGCACTATTACTGTCATGTGTCAAGGAATATTGGCATATTAAGATTATCAGTACCACTACTCGAATGATTAGTACCTCCTCCAAATATTGCAGACAAGTCATCAGCAATATTTGTTGTTGATGATGCCTTTTTCATTGATGCTGAAGTGGAAGTCCCTCTATTTTGCGTTTGAGTATCGAACATTGAATCCTGATATTTCCACAATCAGAAAAACATTGAGAAATTTGAAACAAATACAGATCTGGAATGATTTTTTGGCAGAGTAATCACCACTGTTGGAGCCCTTTGCTTCGGAGCACTATTAGCTCGGGCACCCATACCGAAGAATGACTCAAGATCATCTGGTTTACTCTGTTTTTCTCTTGCAGCTGCAGCCGCTGTGGCTGCAGCCTGTCTTTCCCGAGCCTCAGCAGCCTGCCTTTCCCGAGCCTCAGCAGCAGCCCTTTCCACTGCAGCTCGTTCAGCTCTCTTCCTGGCTTCTTGCTGAGCTCTCTCCACAGCAGCTCTTTCTGCTGCAGCCCTATCCCTGGCTTGACTAGTGGCTTTCTCCTTAGCTTCAGCAGCAGCCCTTTCCTTTGCTTCTGCAGTAGCTCTCTCTGCTCGCTCTTTAGCCTCCACTGCAGCCCTCTCACGTGCTTCCTGTTGAGCTCTCTGCACTGCAGCACGTTCCGCACGTTGGCGTGCCTCCCTTTCTGCTTTTGCACGAGCCTCAGCAGCTGCTCTTTCCCTTGCCTCCTTTGTAGCTCTCTCCACTGCTTGCCTAGCTCTTTCTCTTTCTCTCTGTCGCTCAAGTTCTCTCTCTTCTTCAAGTCTTCTTTGCTCTCTTTCCTTTTCCTCTTTTTGCCCCATCTCTCTTTCTTGTTCTAGTCTTTCCTTTCTCTCCTTGTCCTCACGATCCTGGGCATACGACCTTGCTTCATTATCTTGTTCCTGATGTTCTCTATTTCTAAGCTTTGCATCACGTTCTCTCTCTCGTACTTCCTTGGCATGTTTGAACTTTGCCTCAGCTTTATCCATGGCCTCTTTCATAGCAGCTGCAGATGCTGCTGCTGCTGTGCTTCTCTCAAATTCTTCCTCATTAAAAGCATGTGCATTCTGAGACTTGCCCATTGCAAAATCTTCTAGTTCATCTACTGAAGAAACACCAGCCCTATTTGATGAACTTCTTTGATGATCATAGTTTTTCCTAGACCGCCGCAGATACTCATCATCTTTTCTTTTAGATTTCGATCCATGCTGTTTTTGCTTAATTGCAAGAGGTGGCGGTGGTCTTGAAGGTGGTGGGGCACTAGTTGGCTGTGTGAAGAGGGGAATCTCAGAAACTGTAAGCCATATCTCATCTTCAGATTCATCAGATCTTGGTGACTGATCATTTACACCATTCCCACTGTATTTCCCAGTGCCAATGTCAACATGGACATCAGAATATCTGGCAGATTGTGACTTGGGAAAGATATTTTCAAAATCCTCTACAGAATGCTGTTGGGCAGGGTTCCTTTTGGGGAAATTTTGTACAGGATTTGAGTCTCGGGCTCTGCTCGAGTCATTCCTATCTTTCGGTACATTGTTCACCTCTGAGGCAAACAAAGGTTCTGATTTTGAAGTCTGGTTGAAAGTGCTTGGATCCTCAAACAAGCTGCTGTCAGTGGCAGTACTTTCATGGCTTTTCCCTTGATATTTTGCAGGTTTACCCAATTCATCCAAGGGATCAGTGAATGGATGAGATGATGAAGAAGTTGCTTCAAAAACAACAAAGGGGTCACTTGCCATGCTAGCAGTTGGCTTAGATGTTGACATGGAAACCTTCTTTTCTTTTGCACCAACAGTCTCCCTGAAGTTAAGAAAGAGATAGAAGTTAACATGTGAACATGTTTAGAAGCAAGTGAACATGAAATTGCACAAAAGGGCAGCCATTGTCATAAACACAGCATGCTATGTCTCCCTCATTTTTCCACATGCATAACAATAAATATCTGTTAGCCCATTACTTCCTACGCATGTCTGGGACTCAAATGTCAAAACTCGTAATAACAAAAAAAATGGACAGTATGGAGCACTTGAAAGTTGAAACCACGGCATTTGCAATAACATTATCATGTCAGGTGGTTCTATTCAAGAAATGTAATATGGAAAAAAGAGTTAAACTGTTTAATAACATATGGGCTGTGGATGCCCAGCACACCATCTCAGTTGTATGTGTACCTTACTAAAGATGAAAAATCTAAACAAATTGGCACATAAGCATCAAAGCAAATTGCAACTAAAAAATAATTCATTATGTGAGCAGTATACAATATAATTCCTTTTCCCAGGGAAAAAGTTTCAATGTATTAAATCGCCCAAACTTATATTTTGTATGGGGTATCACCTCCACTGAACATGTATGCAATTTCTTTGAGAAGGTTGGTAGTCAAAACGTTCAAGGAATATGACACATGGCTCAGAAATGTATACTTAAATGCACTTAAATTCAAAGCAATCTTCAAATTCGATTTTATTATATAACAATGAATACGTTACTCCAGCAACACTATACATATCGATCAAGCCTGATAGCATTATTTAAATCTACTCAGCAGTTCCGCATTTGAATGAGCCTTTGTAGACCATGTTTCATCTTTAAATCATAAAACATAACCCCTACAGTGGTAAATTTGAGATTTCAGACACGAAAAAACAAGTAGAAGACAAGCTGGTTTTGCTGTCTGAAATGTCGAGTAAACTTTACTGGAGCTAGTAACTTCCTAATTAATCCATCACAGTAGGCACACAAAAGTACAAAACTCATGGCACCAATTCAATACGTCTCCACAAACAATCTGACATTAACTACAATCTCTCAATCAATTAAAATTATGCCGACATCATGACAGTATGATCCAATTCTCAAATCAAATTTGTACTTGACCTAGCACATGTATTAGAATCAACACAAGTAACTAAATTAAACCTAAGATACATTATATGTACTAGCAAATACGCTCGTGCGTTGCTACAGGCAGTGTTCTAAAAAACGTTTTTAAACATCGTTTAATCTTGATTAAACGCTGAACAGTGGCCAAGCGTTGCGTTTAATCACAGTGTCGTTTAATCACAACACACGTTTAATCATGTTCAATCTACGTTTAATCACAAAAAACTCTAAACCATAGACAAGCGTTCGCCTAGCGTCTAGCGTTTTTTAGAACCTTGGCTACAGGGAAGCTATATAAATATATTAATTAGCATACAGTAATTCTATAAAAAAAAAGTGATATATTATACAAT